>NW_026611178.1:38522-43522 GCF_029633865.1 Lampris incognitus | reverse complement strand
CTGTCTCTGAATCTGTCTGTCTGTCCGTCTGTCTCTGAATCTGTCTGTCTGTCTGTCTCTGAATCTGTCTCTCCGAATCAGTCTGTCTGTCTCTGAATCTGTCTGTCTCTCTCTCTGAATCAGTCTGTCTCTCTGTCTGAATCTGTCTGTCTGTCTCTCTCTCTGAATCTGTCTGTCTCTCTGTCTGAATCTGTCTGTCTGTCTCTCTCTCTGAATCTGTCTGTCTCTCTCTCTGAATCAGTCTGTCTGTCTCTCTCTCTCTCTGAATCTGTCTGTCTCTCTCTGAATCTATCTCTCTCTGAATCTATCTGTCTGTCTGCCTGTCTCTGAATCTGTCTGTCTCTGAGTCAGTCTGTCTGTCTGTCTGTCAGTCTATCTGTCTGTCTCTGAATCTGTAGGGCTCTATAATTCCCGTGATGTGTAAAAGTGACGGAAGTGAGACGTAGAACAGGATTTCAGATAAAAATACAGAAGTGGACAGAGATGGAGGGATGCGGGGAGGTGGTTGGAGGAGAAGTGGACAGAGATGGAGGGATTCGGGGAGGTTGTTGGAGGAGAAGTGAACAGAGATGGGGGGATGCGGGGAGGTTGTTGGAGGAGAAGTGAACAGAGATGCGGGGAGGTTGTTGGAGGAGAAGTGAACAGAGATGGAGGGATGCGGGGAGGTGGTTGGAGGAGAAGTGAACAGAGATGGAGGGATGCGGGGAGGTTATTGGAGGAGAAGTGGACAGAGATGGAGGGATGCGGGGAGGTGGTTGGAGGAGAAGTGAACAGAGATGGAGGGATGTGGGGAGGTTGTTGGAGGAGAAGTGAACAGAGATGGAGGGATGCGGGGAGGTTGTTGGAGGAGAAGTGAACAGAGATGGAGGGATGCGGGGAGGTTGTTGGAGGAGAAGTGAACAGAGATGCGGGGAGGTTGTTGGAGGAGAAGTGAACAGAGATGGAGGGATGCGGGGAGGTTGATGGAGGAGAAGTGAACAGAGATGCGGGGAGGTTGTTGGAGGAGAAGTGAACAGAGATAGAGGGATGCGGGGAGGTGGTTGGAGGAGAAGTGAACAGAGATGGAGGGATGCAGGGAGGTTGTTGGAGGAGAAGTGAACAGAGATGGAGGGATGCAGGGAGGTTGTTGGAGGAGAAGTGAACAGAGATGGAGAGATGCAGGGAGGTTGTTGGAGGAGAAGTGAACAGAGATGGAGGGATGCAGGGAGGTTGTTGGAGGAGAAGTGAACAGAGATGGAGGGATGCGGGGAGGTTGTTGGAGGAGAAGTGAACAGAGATGGAGAGATGCAGGGAGGTTGTTGGAGGAGAAGTGAACAGAGATGGAGAGATGCAGGGAGGTTGTTGGAGGAGAAGTGAACAGAGATGGAGAGATGCAGGGAGGTTGTTGGAGGAGAAGTGGACAGAGATGGAGAGATGCAGGGAGGTTGTTGGAGGAGAAGTGGACAGAGATGGAGAGATGCGGGGAGGTTGTTGGAGGAGAAGTGAACAGAGATGGAGGGATGCGGGGAGGTTGTTGGAGGAGAAGTTAACAGAGATGGAGGGATGCGGGGAGGTGGTTGGAGGAGAAGTTAACAGAGATGGAGGGATGCGGGGAGGTTGTTGGAGGAGAAGTGAACAGAAATGGAGGGATGCGGGGAGGTTGTTGGAGGAGAAGTGAACAGAGATGGAGGGACGCGGGGAGGTTGTTGGAGGAGAAGTGGACAGAGATGGAGGGATGCGGGGAGGTTGTTGGAGGAGAAGTGAACAGAGATGGAGGGATGCGGGGAGGTTGTTGGAGGAGAAGTGAACAGAGATGGAGGGACGCGGGGAGGTTATTGGAGGAGAAGTGGACAGAGATGGATGGACGCGGGGAGGTTGTTGGAGGAGAAGTGAACAGAGATGGAGGGATGCAGGGAAGTTGTTGGAGGAGAAGTGAACAGAGATGGAGGGATGCGGGGAAGTTGTTGGAGGAGAAGTGAACAGAGATGGAGGGATGCGGGGAAGTTGTTGGAGGAGAAGTGAACAGAGATGGAGGGATGCGGGGAAGTTGTTGGAGGAGAAGTGAACAGAGATGGAGGGATGCGGGGAAGTTGTTGGAGGAGAAGTGAACAGAGATGGAGGGATGCGGGGAGGTTGTTGGAGGAGAAGTGAACAGAGATGGAGGGATGCGGGGAAGTTGTTGGAGGAGAAGTGAACAGAGATGGAGGGATGCGGGGAGGTGGTTGGAGGAGAAGTGAACAGAGATGGAGGGATGCGGGGAAGTTGTTGGAGGAGAAGTGAACAGAGATGGAGGGATGCGGGGAGGTTGTTGGAGGAGAAGTGAACAGAGATGGAGGGATGCGGGGAGGTTGTTGGAGGAGAAGTGAACAGAGATGGAGGGATGCGGGGAAGTTGTTGGAGGAGAAGTGAACAGAGATGGAGGGATGCGGGGAGGTTGTTGGAGGAGAAGTGAACAGAGATGGAGGGACGCGGGGAGGTTATTGGAGGAGAAGTGGACAGAGATGGAGGGATGCGGGGAGGTGGTTGGAGGAGAAGTGAACAGAGATGGAGGGATGCGGGGAAGTTGTTGGAGGAGAAGTGAACAGAGATGGAGGGATGCGGGGAGGTTGTTGGAGGAGAAGTGAACAGAGATGGAGGGATGCGGGGAGGTTGTTGGAGGAGAAGTGAACAGAGATGGAGGGATGCGGGGAAGTTGTTGGAGGAGAAGTGAACAGAGATGGAGGGATGCGGGGAGGTTGTTGGAGGAGAAGTGAACAGAGATGGAGGGACGCGGGGAGGTTATTGGAGGAGAAGTGAACAGAGATGGAGGGATGTGGGGAGGTTGTTGGAGGAGAAGTGAACAGAGATGGAGGGATGTGGGGAGGTTGTTGGAGGAGAAGTGAACAGAGATGGAGGGATGCGGGGAGGTGGTTGGAGGAGAAGTGAACAGAGATGGAGGGATGCGGGGAGGTTGTTGGAGGAGAAGTGAACAGAGATGGAGGGATGCGGGGAGGTTGTTGGAGGAGAAGTGGACAGAGATGGATGGACGCGGGGAGGTTGTTGGAGGAGAAGTGAACAGAGATGGAGGGATGCGGGGAGGTTGTTGGAGGAGAAGTGAACAGAGATGGAGGGATGCGGGGAGGTTGTTGGAGGAGAAGTGAACAGAGATGGAGGGATGCGGGGAGGTGGTTGGAGGAGAAGTGAACAGAGATGCGGGGAGGTTGTTGGAGGAGAAGTTAACAGAGATGGAGGGATGCGGGGAGGTGGTTGGAGGAGAAGTGAACAGAGATGCGGGGAGGTTGTTGGAGGAGAAGTGAACAGAGATGCGGGGAGGTTGTTGGAGAAGAAGTGGACAGAGATGGAGGGATGCGGGGAGGTTGTTGGAGGAGAAGTGAACAGAGATGGAGGGACGCGGGGAGGTGGTTGGAGGAGAAGTGAACAGAGATGGAGGGATGCGGGGAGGTTGTTGGAGGAGAAGTGAACAGAGATGGAGGGATGCGGGGAGGTTGTTGGAGGAGAAGTGAACAGAGATGCGGGGAAGTTGTTGGAGGAGAAGTGGACGTTGTAGGAACGCAGAGTGATGACGTCAGAGCTCCGCCACGCCCCCTGTTGCACGTGTGTGTCCAGGTGAGCGTGTGCGTCAGCAGCAGCAGCATGCTGGGTTGTTTTGTGGGAGCAGAAGAAGAAATGTCAAAGTGACCAGCATCACATGAGTCAACAAGGTCCCAAAATAACCATGAAAGCCATTTCGCTCTCAGGTTGTGTTATTGTAGCTCTCAGGTTGTGTTATTGTAGCTCTCAGGTTGTGTTATTGTAGCTCTCAGGTTGTGTTATTGTAGCTCTCAGGTTGTGTTATTGTAGCTCTCAGGTTTGTGTTATTGTAGCTCTCAGGTTTGTGTTATTGTAGCTCTCAGGTTGTGTTATTGTAGCTGATTACACAAACTGTCTGGGTACAAAGTAAAAATCTGAATAAAAAAAACAAACAAATCAAACAGCAAAATGAAATGGGGGGGGGTGAACGGGATTTCATACGTGTGTGTGTGTGTGTGTGTGTGTGTGTGTGTGTGTGTGTGTGTGTGTGTGTGTGTGTGTGTGTGTGTGTGTGTGTTGCAAGGTCGGGCATCCCAGACAGAATTGAATTATTTCACTCTGAGGACAGGAAAGTCCATCAACATGTGCAGCACTAAAACAGTGTTTTTATCTAAACCGTATTTGATTTTAATTATGTGACTGACGTTATAACGGGACTCGTTAGTTATAACGGGACTCGTTAGTTATAACGGGACTCGTGAGTTATAAAGGGACTCGTGCGTTATAACGGGGACTCATGAGTTATAAAGGGACTCGTGAGTTATAACGGGACTCATGAGTTATAAAGGGACTCGTTAGTTATAACGGGACTCGTTAGTTATAAAGGGACTCGTTAGTTATAACGGGACTCATTAGTTATAACTGGACTCGTGAGTTATAAAGGGGACTCGTGCGTTATAACGGGACTCATGAGTTATAAAGGGACTCGTGAGTTATAACGGGACGTAAAGCCTGAGACTTACATTTAAGAATCGGTCTTGAACTCTGAGGACAGTTTTCAGGTTTCAGACATTTCTCATAATCCACTGCAGGTATCCAGAGGGACGGATCGCTCTCCCTCTCGTTGTCTCTCTCTCGCGGTCTGTCTGTCTCTGTCTCTCTCTCGTTGTCTCTCTCTCGCTGTCACTCTCCTCGCTGTCACCCTCTCACTGTCTCTCCCCTCACTGTCTCTCTCTCTCTCTCTGTCACTGTCTCTCCCTCACTGTCTCTCTCTCTCTCACTGTCACCCTCTCTCTGTCTCTCACTGTCTCTCTCTCTCTCTGTCTCTCTCACTGTCTCTCTCTCTGTTTCTCTCACTCTCTCTCTCTGTCTCTCTCACTGTCTCTCTCTCTCTATTTCTCTCACTCTATCTGTCTCTGTCTCTCTCACTGTCTCTCTCTCTCTGTTTCTCTCACTCTATCTGTCTCTGTCTCTCTCACTGTCTCACTCTATCTGTCTCTGTCTCTCTCACT
>NW_026611178.1:10000-38322 GCF_029633865.1 Lampris incognitus | reverse complement strand
ACACCCTCCTTCAACACGTGTTCAGGTAGGAGGCACATGTCAAACTGACGTCCGTGTGAATGTTGGGACCCGGGTTTTCCCGGCAGAACGTTGCCCAGAGCGTCACGCCGCCTCCGCCGGCTTGTAATCGTCCCACAGTGCATCCTGGTGCCATCTCCTCCCCAGGGAAACGGTGCACGTGTACACGTTGAGCTTCTTACACTGCTCCGAGGTCCAGTTCTGTCGCTCAAGTGCCCGTTGTAGGTGCTTTCAGTGGTGGGCAGGGGTCATGGTGGGCAGTCGAGCGCTGGGTCTGCGGCTTCACAGCCCCGTACGCAGCAGGTTGTGAGGCACCGTGTTGTGACACATTCCTCCGCTAACCGTCATTGAAACGTTCTGTGACTTGTGCCACAGTAGACCTTCTGTCGGTTCGGACCAGATGGGGTACGCTTAGTTGCCATCACACATCGATGAGTCTTGGCGCTCGACACCCCGTCATCGGTTTGTGGTTTGGGCCTCCTCGGACCACCGTCAGTAGGTACTCCACCACTGCTGACCCACAAGCCTCGCTGTATCCGAGATGCCGGTGACCCAGTCGTCTGGCCAGAACAAGTCGGCCCTCGTCAAAGTCGCTCGGGTCTTCAGTCCCGCCCGTTTCTCCGCGTCCAACATGTTGACTACAAGAACTGGTTGTTCACTTACCGTGTCCTCTACCCAGACCTTGACTTGTGGTCTGGTTTGAGATGATCAACGTTATGCGGTTCACCTGTGAGTGGTCATAATGTTTTGGCTCATCTGTGTGTGGTGTGTGTGTGTGTGTGTGTGTGTGTGTGTGTGTGTGTGTGTGTGTGTGTGTGTGTGTGTGTACTTGTTTTTCTAACCCATTGGGGCCCAAATGGCCCCTTTAGAAAAATCAGAACCCACCTACCTTGTGGGGACATTTTATGGGTCCCCACAAGGAAAAGGGTCTATTTTAGGGTTCGGGACTTGGTTTTAGGGTTAAGGTTAGGGTAAGGGTTAGGTTAAGGTTAAGGTTAGGGTAAGGGTTAAGTTAAGGGTAAAGGTTAGGGTAAGGGTTAGGTTACGGTTAAGGTAAGGGTTAGGTTAAGGTTAGGGTAAGGGTTAGGTTAAGGTTAGGGTAAGGGTTAGGTTAAGGTTAAGGTTAGGGTAAGGGTTAGGTTAAGGGTAAATGTTAGGGTAAGGGTTAGGTTAAGGTTAAGGTAAGGGTTAGGTTAAGGTTAGGGTAAGGGTTAGGTTAAGGTTAGGGTAAGGGTTAGGTTAAGGTTAGGGTAAGGGTTAGGTTAAGGTTAAGGTAAGGGTTAGGTTAAGGTTAGGGTAAGGGTTAGGTTAAGGTTAGGGTAAGGGTTAGGTTAAGGTTAAGGTAAGGGTTTAGGTTAAGGTTAGGGTAAGGGTTAGGTTAAGGTTAAGCTAAGGGTTAGGTTAAGGTAAGGGTTAGGTTAGGGTAAGGGTTAGGTTAAGGTAAGGGTTAGGTTAAGGTTAAGGTAAGGGTTAGGTTAAGGGTTAGGGTAAGGGTTAGGTTAAGGTAAGGTTAGGTTAAGGTTAGGGTTAGGTTAAGGTTAGGGTAAGGGTTAGGTTAAGGTTAAGGTAAGGGTTAGGTTAAGGTTAAGGTAAGGGTTAGGTTAAGGTTAGGGTAAGGGTTAGGTTAAGGTTAGGGTAAGGGTTAGGTTAAGGTAAGGGTGAGGTTAAGGTAAGGGTTAGGGTTTGGTTGAGGTAAGGGTTAGGTTAAGGTTAAGGTAAGGGTTAGGTTAAGGTTAAGGTAAGGGTTAGGTTAAGGTAAGGGTTAGGTTAAGGTTAGGGTAAGGGTTTGGTTAAGGTAAGGGTTAGGTTAAGGTTAGGGTAAGGGTTAGGTTAAGGTTAGGGTTAGGTTAAGGGTAAAGGTTAGGATTAGGTTAAGGGTAAAGGTTAGGGTTAGGTTAAGGGTAAAGGTTAGGCTTGTGGTTAAAGTTAGGGTGAAGGCCTAGGGAATGAATGTAGTCAATGAGGGCCCCCCTCTCCACATATATGTGTGTGTGTGTGTGTGTGTGTGTGTGTGTGTGTGTTCTAAAACCGACACAATTAAGCCCCCTTCTCGCACACATTACAGAGTGCATACAGAGACACCATCGGACAAGCGCATGTACACACACGCACACACAAAGACACACCCGCCGATGGCGGGTGTCGGCCACGGGTACCAACCGTCTCATCGGGGGTAGTTAGGGGTTAGGTGTCCTGCTCAAGGACACCTCCGTGTTTGTGCGAGGAGGAGCCGCCAGTCGAATGGGAAGCCCTCCCGTGAGCAGATGACCTGGTCTACCTCTGAGCCGCTGGGTTGGGATCCGAGGCCAGCTGTTGTGGTTCCATGTGTACGTGAAGCACGCATGCTTCCAGATGTCATGTGGCGTGTCGGCCTTATCGTGAGTCTTCCTGCAAGTGTGTGTGTGTGTGTGTGTGTGCGTGTGGGAAGTGGAAAGTGTGTTATTTTCCTAATCCAGAAGGCAGCTGTCCCTAAGTATACATTAGCGTGTGTGTATATATTTATATGTGTGTGTGTGTGTGTGTGTGTGTGTCCATAGGTCACAACACAATGTTTTTGCTTGTTGTGTGTGTGTGTGTCTGTTTAGTGACCACCGGAGTGTGTGTGTACTTAACCACACCTATGTACTCTGACACACATGTACACAGATGCACACGCGTGCACAAAGCCGCACTTTTGCGCACACACGCACACATCCGCACACACACACATCTGCACACACACACATATGCACAACACACACATATGCACATGCAAACGCAGATGCACAAGCACTCACACATATAAGTACAATGTCTGCTCGCCTGTTTTGCTGTCTTGCTTTCTGGTTGTCTGCCTGTCTGTCTGCCTGTCTGTCTGACTGTCTGCCCACCCTCCTGCCTGTCTGTGTTTCTGTCTGTGTGCCTGCCTGTCTATCTGCCTGCCTGCCTCTCTGCCCGCCTGCCTGCCTGCCTGTCTGTCTATCTGTCCTGCCTGCTTGTCTGTCTATCTGCCTGTCTGCCTGCTTGTCTGTCTATCTGCCTGTCTGCCTGCCTGTCTGTCTGTCTATCTGTCTGCCTGCTTGTCTGTCTATCTGCCTGTCTGCCTGTCTGCCTGCCTGTCTGTTTGTCTATCTGTCTGCCTGCTTGTCTGTCTATCTGCCTGTCTGCCTGCCTGTCTGTTTGTCTATCTGTCTGCCTGCTTGTCTGTCTATCTGCCTGTCTGCCTGCCTGTCTGTTTGTCTATCTGTCTGCCTGCTTGTCTGTCTATCTGCCTGTCTGCCTGCCTGTCTGTTTGTCTATCTGTCTGCCTGCTTGTCTGTCTATCTGCCTGTCTGCCTGCCTGTCTGTCTGTCTATCTGTCTGCCTGCTTGTCTGTCTATCTGCCTGTCTGCCTGCCTGTCTGTTTGTCTATCTGTCTGCCTGCTTGTCTGCCTATCTGCCTGTCTGCCTGTCTGTCTGTCTGCCTGTCTGTCTGTCTATCTGCCTGTCTGCCTGCCCGCCCGCCTGTCTGTGTGTGTGTGTGTGTGTGTGTGTGTGTGTGTGTGTGTGTGTGTGAGTGTGATAAAGGTAGCAGCAGAGCTGTGGTCGCTGGCCTGCTGGCTGTGCAGGTCTGTCGCTTTAAGTGAGCGTGGTGCTCGTCGGGTGCACATGACACGTGATCTTCCAGCGGGCGAGTGGCAACATAAACAGGAAGCGGCCCGTCGTGCCGCGTGCGTCAGCGGCTGTCGTGTCACCAGATCCTCTCTGCTCGAGCGTTTAAACATCACACGAGCAGCCCCATATCCTGCATAGGTGCACAAAGGCGGCACGCGTGCGCATGCAAACACACGCCGGCGCACAACACCATGTGGGCGTGTTTACACACGCACGCACGCATGCGCACAGACACGCACGCACACGCACGCGCCACTGCATTAGTGCTGATAGCCTGGAATGGAAAAATGAACTAGCAAACTGCTTTCTATTAACATGTTTTATATCCGTGTGTGTGTGTGTGTGTGTGTGTGTGTGTGTGTGTGTTTGTGTGTGTGTCAGTGTGTCAATGTGTGTGTCAGTGTGTGTGTGTGGGGTCCCTTGTGTCAGTGAGTGTGGGGGAGTGTGAGCTCGTGGCACACTATCTTGCTTTCCAGTCCAGAAATATGACTTGATTTCAGCCGGGCCTCCCCTGCTATGGGAGCGGCGGCCCTGGTCAGCGTGCACGCCGTGGAGCGTGACTCCTACATGTGCACGCGGGGCTGATGATGTCGGAAATATCATGTGATCGTCACATAGTCATATGACACGTGTGACGTCATCAGCACGCGTCATATCTGCTTACACAATGCAGAAAGACGCGTTTACGATGCCTAGCCGAGCTTCATCACACCGAACCAAAGCTAGTCTTTGATACTCTTCTTCACATATGACATACAGTATTTCAGAGAAGTGTCGGGTTCTGGAGGAGGTGGTGTGGGTTCTCAGTATTTCAGAGAAGTGTCGGGTTCTGGAGGAGGTGGTGTGGGTTCTCAGTATTTCAGAGAAGTGTCGGGTTCTGGAGGAGGTGATGTGGGTTCTCAGTATGTTAGAGAAGTGTCGGGTTCTGGAGGAGGCGGTGTGGGTTCTCAGTATTTCAGAGAAGTGTCGGGTTCTGGAGGAGGTGGTGTGGGTTCTCAGTATTTCAGAGAAGTGTCGGGTTCTGGAGGAGGTGGTGTGGGTTCTCAGTATGTTAGAGAAGTGTCGGGTTCTGGAGGAGGTGGTGTGGGTTCTCAGTATTTCAGAGAAGTGTTGGGTTCTGGAGGAGGTGGTGTGGGTTCTCAGTATTTCAGAGAAGTGTCGGGTTTTGGAGGAGGTGGTGTGGGTTCTCAGTATTTCAGAGAAGTGTCGGGTTCTGGAGGAGGTGGTGTGGGTTCTCTATTTCAGAGAAGTGTCGGGTTCTGGAGGAGGTGGTGTGGGTTCTCAGTATTTCAGAGAAGTGTCGGGTTCTGGAGGAGGTGGTGTGGGTTCTCAGTATGTTAGAGAAGTGTCGGGTTCTGGAGGAGGTGGTGTGGGTTCTCAGTATGTTAGAGAAGTGTCGGGTTCTGGAGGAGGTGGTGTGTGTTTTCAGTATTTTAGAGAAGTGTCGGGTTCTGGAGGAGGTGGTGTGGGTTCTCAGTATTTCAGAGAAGTGTCGGGTTCTGGAGGAGGTGGTGTGGGTTCTCAGTATGTTAGAGAAGTGTCAGGTTCTAGAAGAGGTGGTGTGGGTTCTCAGTATGTTAGAGAAGTGTCGGGGTTCTAGAGGAGGTGGTGTGGGTTCTCAGTATGTTAGAGAAGTGTCGGGTTCTGGAGGAGGTGGTGTGGGTTCTCAGTATGTTAGAGAAGTGTCGGGTTCTAGAGGAGGTGGTGTGGGTTCTCAGTGTCGTGACTTTAGACAACAGAACGTTTGTGTTTCATCTTGATTCAGTGTCACTGGAAGACAAACGGTAATATTGAATTATTGCCCCCCCCCCCGCACATGTGCACTGAACCAATACAGAGCAGGACACCCCACACACACACACACACACACACACACACACACACACACACACACACAAACACACACACAGACACACAAACACACGCACAGAACACACACACACACACACACACACACAGACACACAAAAACACACACACACTCACACACACAAACACACACACAGACACACAAACACATACACACACACAAAAACACACACACACACTCACACACAAACACACACAGTCTCTCATTTTTTTAATACAAAGGGGTATTTTGGCAGGACTGTGAGTATTGAAAAAGCACATCTCTCCCCCCGTCTCTCTACCTCTCTCCTGCCCTCCTCTCTCTCTCTCTCTCCCCCCACCTCTCTATACCTCTTTCTCTCTCTACCTCTCTCTCTCTCTACCCCCCCTCTACCTCTCTCTACCTCTCTCTACCTCTCTCTACCTCTCTCTCTCTCTACCCCCCTCTACCTCTCTCTACCTCTCTCTACCTCTCTCTCTCTCTACCCCCCCTCTACCTCTCTCTACCTCTCTCTCTCTACCCCCCTCTACCTCTCTCTACCTCTCTCTACCTCTCTCTCTCTACCCCCCCTCTACCTCTCTCTACCTCTCTCTACCTCTCTCTCTCTCTACCCCCCTCTACCTCTCTCTACCTCTCTCTCTCTCTACCCCCCCTCTACCTCTCTCTACCTCTCTCTCTTTCTCTACCCCCCTCTACCTCTCTCTACCTCCCTCTCTCTCTACCCCCCCTCTACCTCTCTATACCTCTTTCTCTCTCTACCGCTCTCGCTCTCTACCCCCTCTCTCTCTACCTCTTTCTCTCTCTACCTCTCTCGCTCTCTACCCCCCCTCTACCTCTCTATACCTCTTTCTCTCCTCTACCGCTCTCGCTCTCTACCCCCTCTCTCTCTACCTCTTTCTCTCTCTACCTCTCTCGCTCTCTACCCCCTCTCTCTCTACCTCGCTCTCTCTCGCTATACCCTGTCTCTCTCTACCTCTTTCTCTCTCTACCTCTCTCGCTCTCTACCCCCTCTCTCTCTACCTCTTTCTCTCTCTACCTCTCGCTCTCTACCCCCTCTCTCTCTCTACCTCGCTCTCTCTCTCCCTCTCTACCTCCCTCTCTACCTCGCTCTCTACCTCTCTACCCCCTCTCTCTCTACCTTGCTCTCTCTATACCTCTCTATACCTCTCTCTACCTCTCTATACTTCTTTCTCTCTCTACCCCCTCTCTCTCTACCTCTCTACCTCCCTCTCTACCTCTCTACCCCCTCTCTCTCTACTTGCTCTCTCTATACCTCTCTCTATACCTCTCTCTACCTCTCTATACTTCTTTCTCTCTCTACCTCACTCTCTCTACCTCACTCTCTCTCTCTCTATACCGCTCTCTATACTGCTCTCTATACCTCTCTCTCTAAACTCTCTCTCTCTACTCTCTATACCTCTTTCTCTCACTACTTCTCTCTCTCTCTCTACCTCGTGCTCTCTCTCTCTCTACCTCTCTCTCTCTCTACCTCTTTCTCTCACTGCCTCTCTCTCTCTACCTCGTGCTCTCTCTCTCTACACGTGCTCTCTCTCTCTACACCTCTCTCCACCTCTGTCTACCGCTCTCTCTATCTTCCTCTCTCTCTCTACACCTCTCCACCTCTGTCTACCGCTCTCTCTATCTTCCTCTTACCCTCTACACCTCTCTCCACCTCTGTCTACCGCTCTCTCTATCTTCCTCTTACTCTCTACACCTCTCTCCACCTCTGTTCTACCGCTCTCTCTATCTTCCTCTTACCCTCTACACCTCTCTCCACCTCTGTCTACCGCTCTCTCTATCTTCCTCTTACTCTCTACACCTCTCTCCACCTCTGTCTACCGCTCTCTCTATCTTCCTCTTACTCTCTACACCTCTCTCCACCTCTGTCTACCGCTCTCTCTATCTTCCTCTTACTCTCTCCACCTCTTTCCACCTCTGTCTACCGCTCTCTCTCTTTCTTCCTCTTACCCCTCTACACCTCCTCTCCACCTCTGTCTACCGCTCTCTCTATCTTCCTCTTACTCTCTCCACCTCTCTCCACCTCTGTCTACCGCTCTCTCTATCTTCCTCTTACTCTCTCCACCTCTCTCCACCTCTGTCTACCGCTCCCCACCCTCCCCCCATGGTCAATTTTGTGCTGCCAGCTATTAAGGCAGTAGTGTGCATCACAACATGTCCTCCGCCATTCAGTTGTCTGAAAGGTTTTGCCATTCAGGCGGTCCATCGTCCTTCATTAAAGAGCCTCGCTAGCGGCGATGACGTCATCCTCATCAGCCTCCGTCTCGCTGTTTTGATGTTTATGTTTTATGTTTGGGTCCTTGTGCTCTAAGTGTGTTAGTGGAGAAGCAGCGGGCTGCTGGGAACACGAGCTCTCTGGCTTTTCAAAGAAAGCACCACTACACACAACTGTGTGTACATGTGTGTGTGTGTGTGTGTAGTGTGTACACGTGTGCATTGGCGTGCACGTGTGGTTTTGATTGCCCTTGTTTGCTGCAATATTGATAATAGCAGTCCGCCTGTGTGCGCTGTTGCTTCGCGAGCACACATCAACACACACACACACACATCAACACACACACACACGCACACACACACACACGCCGGACAAATGGGGAGGAAAAAAACAGCGGAAAAAAGAAAACACGGTGAGAAAGTTTGAGAAGAAACTTCTGGAACAGTAAACAGGTATGTTATCATCAGTGCCTGCAAGCCAAAGGCTTTCGCGGTTGGCGGGATGCGAAGGGGGGTGGGGGGGGTGGGGGGGGAGAGCGCGAGAGGGGAGGAAAAGAGAGGAGGGTGACAAAAGGAGGAGTCGTTGGGAGGAACGGGTGGAGGGGCGGGGGACGAATCCCGGGGCTGCTGGTGGAGGAGCGGCGTAGAGGAGGGAGAGTGGCGAGGACTGCTGGGGAAGAGTAACCGAGTCTTCTTCAAGACACACACACACACACACACACAGACACACACAGTCACACACACACACACGACACACACACACATCACACACACACACACACACACAGACACACACACACACACACACATCACACACAACACACAGACACCCACACACACACACACACACACGCCCCAAAACCTGCCCTCTTCTTCTCTTCGTTCTTCTTCTGTGGTTCTCTCACAGCGTGTATAAACCCTTAGCTCCTTCTCCGTTTCCTACCTCCTCTCTGTTGATGTCTCCCCCTCTGTGCTACTCTTTACCCCCCCCTCTCTCTCCCTCTCTCTCCCTCTCTCTCTTCTCCCTCTCTCTCTCTCTCTCTGTCTCTCTCTCTCTCCCCTCTCTCTCCCTCTCTCTCTCTGTCTCTCTCTCTCTGTCTCCCTCCCTCTCTCTCTCTGTCTCTCCCCCCCCCCTCTCTCTCTCTCTCTCTGTCTCCCTCCCTCTCTCTCTCTGTCTCCCCCCCCTCTCTCTCTCTGTCTCTCTCCCTCTCTCTCTCTGTCCTCCCCCCCCTCTCTCTCTCTCTCTCTCTGTCTCCCTCCCTCTCTCTCTCTCTGTCCTCTCTCCCTCTATCTGCCTCTCTCTCTCTGTCCTCTCTCCCTCTATCTCCCTCTCTCTCTCTCTGTCTCTCCTCTCACCGCGCTCATCCTCCCTCTCTTTCTCTCTCTGTCTCTCTCCCTCTCTCTCCCTCTCTCTCTCTATCTCTCTCTCCCGCTCTCTCTCCCTCTCTTTCTCTCTCGCTCTCTCTCCCTCTCTCTATCTCTCTCTCCCGCTCTCTCTCCCTCTCTTTCTCTCTCTGTCTCTCTCTCTCTCTCTCTCTCTTCTCTCTCTCTCTCTCTCTTCTCCCTCTCTTTCTCTCTCTGTCTCTCTCTCCCGCTCTTTCTCTCTCGGTCTCTCTCTCCCGCTCTTTCTCCCTCTCTTTCTCTCTGTGTCTCTCTCTCCCGCTCTCTCTCCCTCTCTCCCTCTCTCTCTCTATCTCTCTTTCTGTCTGTCTCTATCTCTCCCCCCTCTCTTCCCCCTATCTCTCTCTCCCTCTCTCTCTCTCTTTCCCCCCTCTTTCTCTCTCTCGCCCTCTTTCTCTCTCTCTCTCTCTCTCTCCCTCGCTGCACTCTTCATATTTCATATGAAGCAATCCTTTCCATGGACCAGCTGTGTAAACAGGGACCGGCCCTGTGTGTTTTCTCTCTCGACAAGACGAAACACCGGCAAAACTTGGACCGCGATGCCGGCCGAGCAGCTCCCCATAATCTACGGCCCTTTGTCTCTCGCTCTCTCTCTCCCTCTCTCTCCCTCTCTCTCTCTCTCCTCTCTCTCTCCTCTCTCTCTCCCTCTCTCTCTCTCTCTCTCTCTCTCTCTCTCTCCCGCTCGCTCTCTCTCTCTCTCTCTCTCTCTCTCTCGCTCGCTCGCTCTCTCTCTCTCTCTCTCTCTCTCTCTCTCTCTCTCTCTCTCTCTCTCTCTCTCTCTCTCTCTCTCTCTCTCTCTCCTCCCTCTCTCTCTCCCTCTCTCTCTCGCTCGCTCGCTCTCTCTCTCTCTCGCTCGCTCTCTCTCTCTCTCGCTCGCTCTCTCTCTCTCTCTCTCTCTCTCTCTCTCTCTCTCTCTCTCTCTCTCTCGCTCCTCTCTCTCTCTCTCTCTCTCTCTCTCTCTCTCTCTCTCTCTCTCTCTCGCTCGCTCTCTCTCTCTCTCTCTCTCGCTCGCTCTCGCATCGCTCGCTCGCTCTCGCTCTCTCTCTCTCTCTCTCTCGCTCTCTCGCTCCTCCATGACCTCCTCCGAGCCCCAGTGTGTGTGTGTGTGTGTGTGTGTGTGTGTGTGTGTGTGTGCGTGGCGAGGGAGAGGGGACTTTCTGGGAAGTGTGTGGTGTGTTTTGTTACACGGGTGTGGTTGCGTCCCGTTTCCATAGCCCCCCGCAAATATTGACGGAGCTGAACGCCATTCAGCGAGCGGCTCGAAGGCGAACGCCTCCCATCGTCTTCCGCCAGCTCCGCGCCGCGCCGCCGCCGCCGCCGTCCTCCAGGCCTGAGTAGGTCCGCTGCTGCCATATATCACAGCTCACATTTTCCTTGCTTGTCAGACTCACAAACAGGAGCGGGATTGATTTCAGAAGGAAAAAAGTGAACACACGGTAAAAAAGAAAAAGTAGGGAGCTAGATTGTGATATGACGTGTTCAATTATGTGACTGGTATAAAATAAGGACGCTCTACACCTCAGATCTGCATATCTGAAAGTCACTTTTAATCAGGATGTCCTCATCATGGAGGATTCCACGAAGGTATCGGAGAAATCCCCGGATGTCCGGTGGAAATGCTCTGACGTCACGTGGTCTGACCACATGACCAGTAAGACTGGGAGCACTGGGATGGCGGCTCATTACATCAGGGGTTTGTTAAAGGACGCTGTTGGTCCAGTCCATACTGGCTGCCGTCCCACCCGCCATCGGGTCTGGGGAGGTTGACTTAGGCTTTACGCGTTTTGTTTCTTCTGTATTGAAGCGTGACACCGGTGGACGTTCTCAGCATTGAGTCGATGTGATGTCACACGTCGCTCTTCCGGCAGATTGCATGGCGCCTCCTAGTGGCGTTACAACAGACATACAGAAACATACCTCCTCTATTATCCAAGCCGCTCATCCCAATCAGGGTGGCGGGGATGCTGGAGCCTATCCCAGCAGTCATTGGGCGGCGGGCGAGGAGACACCCTGGACAGGCCGCCAGGCCATCACAGGGCCCAAACACACACATGCACACCTAGGGACATTAGGGACATTTTAGTATGGCCAAGTCAGCTGACCTACATGTCTTTGGACTGTGGGAGGAAATCGGAGCACCCGGAGGAAACCCATGCAGACACGGGGAGAGCATGCAAACTTTACATAGAGGACGACCCGGGACGACCCCCGAGGATAAACTACCCTGGGGCTCGAACCCAAGACCTTCTTGCTGTGAGGCGACCGCTGTGCCACCGTGCCGCCACATACAGAAACACTCCCTTCTTTATCACTAATGGACGCACATAACTTAAACCTTTATTATGTCCTCTCAGTATCTGATATAGGTATTCCGCCTTGCGCCCTCTGACTTTCATTCCTCTTCTCTCCAGTGCATACCTCCACCTCTCCAGGCTCTCCTCCACCTGCTCCCTACTCTCGCTACAGATCACAGTCATCCGCGAACATCATAGGCCATGGAGACTCCTGCCTGATCTTGTCCGTCAACCTGTCCATCACCATCGCAAACAAGAAAGGGCTCAGAGCCGATCCTTGATGTAATCCCACCTCCACCTTGAACCCATCTGTCATTCAACCACACACCTCACCACTGTCTCACTTCCCTCATACATATCCTGCACCACTCCTACATACTTCTCTACTACTCCTGACTTCCTCATACAATACCACACCTCCTCTCTCGGCACCCTGTCATATGCTTTCCTTGAATCCACAAAGACACCATGCACCTCCTTCTGGCCTTCTCTATACTTCTCCATCAACATTCTCAAAGCAAACATCACATCTGTGGTGCTCTTTCATGGCATGAAACCATACTGCTGCTGCTGATCATCACCTCTCCTCCTCTTAACCTAGCTTCTATTACTCTTTCCCATATCTTCATGCTGTGACTGATAAACTCTATACCTCTGTAGTTGCTACAGCTCTGCACATCACCCTTGTTCTAGAAAATCGGTACCAGTATGCTTCTTCTCCACTCCTCAGGCATCCTCTCACTTTCCAGGATTGTGTTAAACAATCTAGTTAAAAACTCCACTGCCATCTCTCCTAAAAACCTCCATGCCTCCACAGGTATGTCATCAGGACCAACTGCCTTTCCACTCTTCATCCTCTTCATAGCTGCCCTCACTTCCTCCTTGCTAATCCACCGCACTTCCTGATTCACTATCCTTACATCGTCCAACCTTCTCTCCCTCTCATTTTCTTCATTCATCAGCCCCTCAAAGTACTCCTTCCACCTTCTCAGCACACTCTCCTCATTGTCAGCACATCTCCATCTCTATCCTTGATCACTCTCACCTGCTGCACATCCTTCCCAGCTTGGTCCCTCTGTCTAGCCAATCGGTACAAGTCCTTTTCTCCTTCCTTAGTGTCTAACCTGTCATACAACTCACCATACGCCTGTTCCTTTGCCTTTGCCACCTCTCTCTTCACTTTACGCTGCATCTCCTTGTACTCCTTTCTACTTTCTTCATCTCTGACTATCCCACTTCTTTGCCAACCTCTTCCTCTGTTTACGTTGCTGTACTTCCTCGTTCCACCACCAAGTCTCCTTGTCTTCCTTCCTCTGTCCTGATGACACACCAAGTACCTTCCTAGCTGTCTCCCTCACTATTTCTGCAGTGGTTGCCCAGCCATCCGGCAACTCTTCACTACCTCCCAGTGCCTGTCTTACCTCCTGCCTGAACTCCACACAACAGTCTTCCTTCTTCAACTTCCACCATTTGATCTTCGGCTCTGCCTTCACTCGCTTCCTTATCTTGGTCTCCAAAGTCATCCTGCAGACCACCATCCGATGCTGCCTAGCTATGTTCTCCCCTGTCACCACCTTACAGTCTCCAATCCCTTTTAGACCACGCCTTCTACATAAGATGTAGTCCACCTGTGTGCACTTTCCTCCACTCTTGTATGTCACCCTGTGTTCCTCCCTCTTCTTGAAATATGTATTCACCACAGCCATTTCCATCCTTTTTGCAAAATCCACCTCCATCTGTCCTTCCACATTCCTCTCCTTGACACCACACCTACCCATCACCTCCTCATCACCTCTGTTCCCTTCACCAACATGTCCAATGAAGTCCGCTCCGATCACCACTCTCTCGTCCTTGGGTACTCTCTCCACCACTTCATCCATTTTACTCCAGAATTCTTCTTTCTCTTCCATCTCACACCCAACTTGCGGAGCATATGCGCTGATAACATTCATCATCACATCTTCGATTTCCAGCTTCATACTCATCACTCTGTCCGACATGCTCTTCACCTCCAGCACACTCTTGACATAGTCTTCCTTCAGAATTACCCCTACCCCTTTACTCCTCATATCCGCATCATGGTAGAAGAGTGTGAACCCACCTCCGATCCTCCTGGCCTTACTCCCCTTCCATCTGGTCTCTTGCGCACACAGTATACCTACCTTTCTTCTCTCCATCATATCGGCCAGCTCTCTCCCTTTACCAGTCATAGTGCCGACATTCAAAGTTCCGACTCTCACCTCCACACCCCTACCCTTCCTCCTCTCCCGCTGCCTCTGGACAGGCCTTCCCCCTCTCCTTCTCCTTTGCCCAACACTAGCATAGTTTCCACCGGCACCCTGCTGGCCAACAGTACCGGTGGGGGTCATTGGTAGCCCAGGCCTCGACCAATCTGATTTTTGATCCACGTACTTGATTTGGTTGTGAGACCAGCTATGTTATATGGTTTGGAGACATTGGCACTGACGAAAAGACAGGATGCGGAGCTGGAGGTGGCAGAGTTGAAGATGCTAAGATTTTCACTGGGAGTAACGAAGAAGGACAGGATTAGGAACGATTATATTAGAGGGACCGCTCAGGTTGGACGGTTTGGAGACAAAGCAAGAGAGGCAAGATTGAGATGGCTTGGACATGTGTGGAGGAGAGATGCTGAGTATATTGGGAGAAGGATGCTGAATATGGAGCTGCCAGGGAAGAGGAGAAGAGGAAGGCCAAAGAGGAGGTTTATGGATGTGGTGAGGGAAGACATGCAGGTGGCTGGTGTGACAGAGGAAGACGCAGAAGACAGGAAGAAATGGAAACGGATGATCCGCTGTGGCGACCCCTAACGGGAGCAGCCGAAAGTAGTAGTAGTAGTAGTAGTAGTACTTGATTTGGCAAAGGTTTTACGCCGGATGCCCTTCCTGACGCAACCCTCCCCGTTTATCTGGGCTTGGGACCGGCACCAAGATTGCACTGGATCGTGCCACCCGCAGACATGGCCAGTTGTGTCTGTAGGGACGCCCGAACAAGCTAGAGGTAACACAGGGACTCGAACCGGCGATCCCCGTGTTGGTAGATAATGGAATAGACTGCTACACTCTGCGGACACCCCTCCAATTTTCCCATGATTATTATTGAAAGCTCCAGGTAGTCTTGACACTCTGCTGTGCATAATTAGCTGGATTACAACTAGACACGTTTGACCCGTGTTTGGCAGTGGCGCTGGCTGATGCCAGCTGGCTGCTCTGGCTATCTATAGGCTCGTAATCAGTCTTGTCTATAAAGCTGTGCGCCTATTTTAAAGCGGATATTCCTAGAAGCTCCTCGTGTTTCCTGGGAGGTTAGCCTTGTCTTTACTCGAGGGCCGGGGTGGGCCGGGTCGAGGCTCTGCATTCAGCGGTCACTTTCGTTTGACTTTGGCGCCCATGTCTGCTTTTAAACTGACTCTGTGATTGGTGTGTGTGTGTGTGTGTGTGTGTGTGTGTGTGTGTGTGTGTGTGTGTCGACAGATGGTCCACTTCTGCACAGTCACAAGGATGTGTCTCCCCTTGTTTCAAGAAGGCCAGAAGAACTACACTTGTACACACACACACCAATCAACAGTTGCCGCATAGGTTTTGGTAGCATTTTAGCGTTAGCCTAGCCACTTCTGACCCCTCTCATACCTGTGCAGGTAATAAGCGTGCTGGATATTCGGCTCATGTGGCACGGGACTCTTTCCTAGTGTCCGAGCCACCGGGAAGGCGCCCCCTGGTTTTAAACGTCAGTGACTTTAGAGAGTTTCGTTGCCACCCGTTCGCCTCCCGTAAGCACACGATAAGCCTCCGACCTCACAAAGGTACAGGCTATCAAACGAATTTCCCCCCTTCTCTCTTCCGAGTCGTCCCGGTCGCTGCTCCACCCCCTCTGCCGATCCGGGGAGGGCTGCAGACTACCACATGCCTCCTCCCCATACACGTGGGGGGGAGTCACGCGTTGCCTCGCTCAGGCGTGAAATTAAGGTGCATTGCCAGCAGGGGGCGATGATTAACTTCATGCCAGCAACTCCAGACCGGTCGCCTCCTCTTTACGTGTCTATGGACATGCTTCTGCAAGTCACTTATCTTATCTCACAGATGCCGCTAGGGGCGCCCTGTAGCCTACTAGGTCTTTCATGAGAACCCTAACGAACCCTAACCTGCCTTCGCCTCTTAATCATCGCCCCCTGCTGGCACCGCATCTTCATACACGCGTGTACTTTGCACACCTGAGCGAGGCAAACCGTGACACTGACACGCTGGACCGGCAGGTCCAGAGCCCGTGTGGTGCCTCTCTACTTCCTGTCTGCGGCTGATCTGCAGCAGGGGCTGGCGACATGCACCGTGGCCCTCGGTGTGGAGCGGTTTAATGCAAATTCCTGTCCAATCTTGGATTATCTGGCGGTTTAAGGGAAGTCGTGTCACGGAGTGGTGTTGGACTAGGTCATTCCTTCTGGTTATGTGATAATGAACAGAACGTCGCTGGAGAAAGCAGGCCAGCGGGACGAGGAGCGCTGTAGATGTGTCATAAAACACATCTAATGAATAGTTAATGAGCATGAAGAGCAGCATACATGTTGTGTATTATTTAGATGGAAGGGAGCGACACTCCGGGAGCACGGGTCCTCATACACGGTGTACTCAGTGAAGACGAATTTGTACTTTTCATTTTTATTAGCAGTTTTATAGGGCAGCACGGTGGCCTCACAGAAAGAAGGTCTTGGGTTCGAGCCTTGGGGTAGTCCAACCTCGGGGATCGTCATCCTCTGTGTGGAGTTTGCATGTTCTTCCCGTGTCTGCGTGGGTTTCCTCCAGGTGCTCCGGTTTCCTCCCACGGTCCAAAAACATGTAGGGCCGCTGACTCCACCCACCCATCCATTCATTATCCAATCCGCTTATCCTTCTCAGGGTCGCGGGGATGCTAGCGCCTGTCCCCGCAGTCATTGGGCGGCTAGCGAGGAGACACCCTGGAAAGGCTACATGTCTTTGGACTGTGGGAGGAAACCGGAGCACCCGGGGGAAACCCACGCAGACACGGGGAGAACACGCAAACTCCACACAGAGGACGACCCGGGAAGCCCCCAAGGTTGGACTACCCCAGGGCTCGAACCCACGACCCTCCTTACTGTGAGGCAACCGCACTAACCACTGCGCCACCGTAGCCGCCGGTCAAGAGAATGGGCCGTACTAAATTGTCCCTGTGTGAATGTGTGTGTGTGGTGGGGGGGGTGGGGGGATGGTGGCCTGGCGGCCTGTTCAGGGTGTCTCCCTGCCTGCCGCCCAGTGACTGCTGGGATAGGCTCCAGCATCCCCGCCACCCTGAGAGCAGGATAAGCGGTTTGGATAATGGACGGATGGATGTTTCTGTATGTGTTGTAACGCCACTAGGAGGCGCCATGCAGTCTGCTGGAAGAGCGATGTGTAGCGTCACACGGACTCAATGCTGAGAAACTCCACCGGTGTCCTCCTGAGAGCAGGATAAGCGGTTTGGATAATGGACGGATGGATAGAAGTTTTATCTATTACCCGCTGTGCTCATTGTTCCATTTGTCTCCTTCGTTTAATAGGGAGCACATTGCCCGAGGAGGACACCGAGGACCCACGTTGTCTTAAGCGCTAAGCTAATCCTCTTAGCATGTAGCAGAGATGAGATAGAACGAACGATCCTTAATAGTACTGATAATACCGAGCACGGCCTGGCCGGGTGGCTGGTGCCGGTGAAATCTATATGGCTTTAGAGCTGACTCGGACCCCTGACCACGCGGCATTACCGCTAATGCTACTGACCCCGAGCTGGCACCGCTAATTCCTTTGACCTTTGTAGCATTAGAGACGGCGACATCACGGGTAATTCAACATCAGGTGTGTGACAGATGGAGCGAGAGAGACAAGACAAAGACTGAGGACAGAGAGAGGGGGGGGGGGGAGGGGGGAGATGGATGTCTATTCAGGTCATAAAGGTTGGTGTCCACTTTAATTTCTGCAGCTGACCTCTCTGAGCTGTGTGCGTTTCAGCATACGTGCGTGAGTGTTTGCGTGTGAGCGTGTACGTGTGCGTTCCTGTGTGCGTCGAGGCCTTGCCGTATCCCGCGGCGGCGGCGGCGGCGGTTTGAGGGCGGTCGGCGCAGCCCGTCCGGGCCCCACCGCGCCGCTGCCTCCGCTGCTTCTGTCGATTACTAATTCAGCGCCGGCCTGTCACAGTCCATTAGAGTCGGTCACTTGCGCTCGCTCATCCCACACTCTGCAGCGTGACCCCTGACCCCTTTCCCCCTCCGCGGATCCTCGCGGCAAAACCCGGGGCGCGGGAGCCGCTGCGAGTTGGCTTCGATGTCTTCCGGCTCTTATCCATCGCAGGTTATCGCCCCCCCTCCCCCCTCCCCCCCCGGGACCTTCCCTCCCCGTGACACCCTGGAAGCGTGTGCACTTGAGGGCCGAGCAGAGTGGTCCCCGTCGATGGGGTGGAGTGCTGGGTAGGCGGGCGGCGCGGTGATGAATAGATGGCGGTGCGGTGATGGCCATGGATGCTCTTGAGATGGACTTTGAAAAGAAGTGCATTAATGGCTCAACATGGATAAGCCCTTTAAAAGCCCTGCTGTCTCTTTCTGGCCCTGTAAAAGAAAAAAAAGAAAAAAAAGAAAGAGAGAAAGAAAACAGCCCTGACCCTGTCGACCTTCAGAGACGCACAATAACACAGAATAGTCGGACGGAGTCCTCGGGGACACGCGCCGTCCTGGCTCCTGTCCGCTCGTCTGCTCGGTTTTAACATGTTGAACCACAAGTGAATGTTAATTACCTGAAATGGAAACAGAAGAGAAAACCCGCTGGTGCGCACAACCCCCCTTTCCCGCTCTGTCCGCTCGTTTTATCCCGTGTGGGGCCCTCCTGCTTTCTTCTTCCCTCTGTTCTGTTTCCGCTTCCGGTGTGGGGAGACGGCGGCGTGGCTTAACGTCTGCGGCGGCGCCGTCCATGTAGTGTCTTTGTCCACGTCTGGGTAAGTTTGTGTCTTCGTTTGATGGCCGGGAGAGCTGGTGCTGGATCGGCCGGCGGAGCCTGGTCTGCCGCGTCCGGTGGGCCCAGGGACCACGGCCCCGCCTGGAGCTGTGACCAAAGAGGAAAGGCCGAGGGCGGTCTGACAGGACGCGGAAGCGGGGCAGGCTAAGCTAACTGCTAGCCCATGCAGACCGGCGGTCCCCACAGTCATGCATATACAGTTCCTGTAGTTGGGATGTGTTTGTGTTGGTGATGGCTATCGGACAGTCACGCTTTGCAGGAAGTGACGCAATGCCCCATATCCGTTGCAAACGATAACAACGCACTAACGTAGGCTGGCTAGCTAATAGAATTGCTAGCTAATAGAACTTTTTCCACCCAAATTTAAGCAGATCTTTCACGTTGTCAACTCGAAATAACCACTGAATACATATGCCTTAACCCACTACAGTATCCAGCATGTACCTGAAACATAACGCAATACTTTTATTTGACCGCTCGCCTAACGTTAGCATATGCTAGCTAGCGATGATTTGCAATGTTAATCTCCATAACCAGCGTTGCTCTCCATTGTTAGTGTTACCAGTAACGTTAACGTTATTTCTGACTGTTTGCTAGGTCCAGCCCGGTGAGATCACTTCCGGCGAAGCGTGACTGTCCGATAGCCATTACCGTTTGTGTTGCACCGCTGCGGGCTGCAGGGGGAAACGATGCCTCAAATAAACGCTCCTGGCTTATCTTCTCTCCTCTCCATAGCAACCGCCCTGCGTGTCCGTCCTATCCTATAGCCGACATACATCACAGCTGTGCGAGGACAGCGCGGCACGATATGAGAGCCACACGAGAGAGGAATGAAGCACAGATTACTGTGTGTGTGTGTGTGTGTGTGTGTGTGTGAAGGACAGAAACCTCATTGTGTTTCATGCAAAATATGCTTGCATGCGTGTTCATGTACTTATGTAGTACGGGCACGTGTGTGTACACAACACATGTATTTATGTGTATTTATACATACCACATGCATGTGGTGCAAAGATTTTGGTATGCTTCTAAGTGCCTGCACGGATTTTAGCCCGTGTGTATGTGTGTGTGTGTCTGTGTGTGTGTGTGTGTTTGTTTCCCCGTCCTGGCAGATGGATTATGCGGGTGCATAGCTGGATCGGGTTTCTGTGCTGTGTGAGTGGGCGTGTCTGTCCGTGGGCCCGTCTGTGCATACGTGGTGGCGTGCGCAGGAGCGTGCGCGGCGGGTGAACGCGGGCGATCGGAATGTGTTTGAAACGCTCGAGCCACGCCAGCCGCACGTTGTTTACATTCCGGCCCGATGTTTTCTCCCGGCTCCCAGCATTCCTGCGCCTTGTGTCTCCGGACGACGTCTCAGCCGCGTCTTGGTCCTGCAGGGAATCTCGCCGAGGAATGACATCAGCCGTGGACTCTCCCTTCTCTTTCTCTTTCGGCGTTTCCTACCGGCGTCATCCCTCCTCTTGCCCAAATCTTCTTCCCTCTTCCTCCCTCCTCTATCCTCTTCCTCCTTGGTCCTGATTGTGAAATCCGACTCCCCGGCATCAGCCAATGCGCTCTGCACACAAGGAGTGGAGGTCAGAGCTTGTTTCAGGAGGCCGTGGTGAAGCACGCTACACCCCTTCCAGCCATGCTAATGTTGCTACGCAATGGCTAAAGTGGACTTTGTGGCTTATGGTTTAAAATGGCCGCTCAGGGGGGAGTCGTTTGACCTAAAACCCAAGTCCATAAGGTCCCGTTCAAGCAAATTATATTACAATAAGATCATAGTCATTAGCACGTGCTGCGTGAATCAGATTTTCAGAAATACAGCGCCACCTTCAGTGCTGGAGCACAGGATGAGAAGCTGGTTCCTGTTTGGTATGGGTAGTAGTTTTTGGGTATGCTGCGTTGACCAATTGGAGGCTTGCACAATATTTCCTGTGCTCCGAATAAAAATGTGCGCCCTAGCCAGTGGGCTGGTTATGACCCGGCGACCTTCCGGTGTAGGAAGCCGGCGGCACAAAGTCACGTTTGCGGCGGCCTCACCCAGTACCGTCCATGCGGTGTCTTTGTCCACATCTGCATTTTAAGTTTGTCTTTGTTTGACGGCCGGGAGAACTGGCGCTGGATTGGCTGAGGGATCTTGAGCTGCTCCGTCCTGTGGGCCCAGGGACCACGGCCCTGCCTGGAGCTGTGCCTAAAGAGGCGGTCTGAAGCGGGGCAGGCTAAGCTAACTGCTAGCCTATCATGCAGACCGGCAGTCCCGACAGTCATCCTGGCTCTTGTAGTTCTTGTAGTTCTTGTCGTTGTGTTGCGCTGCTGTGGGCCGCAGGGGGGAAATGAGGTTTCGCTTCATTTCATGTGCACAAGTGCATGAAATGACAGAGTGTTTCTGGTTCTGATTCTGATAACAGGCGGGGGGATCGGAGCCGGTTTGCCAGCCTGTGGCGTCTCCAGAGAGCCGGTCGGTTCGCCGCCTCCTTCGAAGATTCGGTCCAGATTCTGCAGCCGACGGCTGCCCCCAAATGACGTAGATTCGCCGCGTTGACTTCCGCAGTCATACGTTGGACAGGGAGGCCGGGCGCGTGTAACCGTGGCGTGTCGTAGTAAGTGAAGGTTGCTGCACGGTGGGTCACCACAAACGGCACCTTGCGGGAGATCAGTGTCGCCCCCTCCGCTCATAATCCCAGCTGATTTAACAGGTGGCCAAACAGGAGGGAGAGGGCTGTAAAAGCCAAATAAATTGAAATCCAGCTCCCGCGGGCTTTTAAAGACCTCTATTAAAGCTCTTTGCCTAATGCAAACTTGCCCCTCACCATGAAATCCCCCGCGCACCCCCATCAGCGCTCACTATTAAATCACCGACCCTGCGTCGACGCATGCAGGCCTTCAGCCTGCCCGCCGCCACGTGGAGACTGGAAGATCAATGAAGTCAGGCGGCTGAGACGGGCGACCCCCCCTTTAAGACTCCTCTCATGCTGATGAGAATTACCAACGCCGACCGTCTGCCTCAGACTAAGCAGTGAAATAGAAGGGGATGGGTCGGTAGCATGGCGGCCTACTGACACGGGGCTCGGCGGTTCGAATCCCCGCGTTACCTCCGGCTCGGTCGGGCATCCCTACAGACACAATTGGCCGTGTCTGCAGGTGGGAAGCCGGATAGGAGAGTATGTGTCCTGGTCGCTGCACTAGCGCCTCCTCTGGTCGGTCGGGGGAATCCTCCCACGCGCTACGTCCCCCTGGGGAAACTCCTCACTTGTCAGGTGAAAAGAAGCGGCTGGCGACTCCACATGTATCGGAGGAGACATGAGGTAGTCTGCGGCCCTCCCCGGATCGGCGGAGGGGGTGGAGCAGCGACCGGAACAGCTCGGAAGAGTGGGGTGATTGGCCAAGTACAACTGGGGAGAAAAAGGGGGGAAAATATCCCCAAAAAGAAAGGGATAGGTCAGGCACAAGCAAGCGTTGGAGTGCCACGAGTTTGCAGATGTTCCCTCCATCCAGTCACAGCAGCGGGTGATGTCACTCACCAGCACCTCGTCAGCAAGAGGACAGACTAATCAGTGACATCCGCTGGTGCAGTCTGCTTGGAAGGAAAACCTGCAAACTCATGGCACTCCATGGCACATGGTTGCCTATGCCTGGGGTAGATGCTCATAGCACACACACACACACACAGGGTTCTGAGTGAGGCTTTAATTAAAGTCAGGTCTGTGGTTGGGGCTCTCTGTGCTGTCAGACAGCAGACAGTCGTTGTGTTGTCATTGTGTTGTGGTTCTGCCGGCCTGAGCCATCTTCCTGCAGCACAGACGAATCTCGTTCTCCGATAATACAGTTACGCTGGGCTGATAAATGCTAGAAGAGTGTGTACACTCTGTAAATGGGAGTTCTGTTTTTCTTCACCCCCTCCCCCTCCCCCCGTTATTCTCCCCAATTGTATCCAGCCAATTACCCCACTCTTCCGAGCCATCCTGATCGCTGCTCCAACCCCCCCTGCCGATCCGGGGAGGGCTGCAGACTACCACATGCCTCCTTCGGTACATGTGGGGTCGCCAGCCGCTTCTTTTCACCTGACAGTGAGGAGTTTCACAAGGGGGACGTAGCACGTGGGAGGATCACGTTATCCCCCTCCCCCCCGAACAGGCGCCCGACCGACCTGAGGAGGCGCGACTGCAGCAATCAGGACACACACCCACATCCGGCTTCCCACCCGCAGACACGGCCAGTTGTGTCTGTAGGGACGCCCGGCCAAGCCGGAGGTAACACGGGGATTCGAACCGGCGATCCCCATGTTGGTAGGCAACAGAATAGACCGCCACGCTACCCGGACGCCCTCTTAATGCAGACGTTTTGATCCACACGGGATATTCATCGGGTCAAACAGGTTTGCTCCCACACATATAACGAGTATGATGCATCCTAAATTCCCTTTGTCGTCTCGTTAAATGTGTGTGACCAAACTGTACTTCCTGTTTGATACGACAACGTTTCAGAGCAGAGCAACGTGTGCACGTGAATTCTGGAGGACTGTGCTGCAACGCATTTCTTGTTTACTTGCGCGTGTCATTGTTTTGGCTGTGTGCGTGCACATGTGGGCCCTGGTTTCAGTCCACAAGGAAACACACAAGCCGTAGAAAGGTCCTCTGGGCCCAGTATGGAGCCTGGGGGAGCACCTCTGGGTTTTTTGCGGTGGTCGTAATGAGCAAAGTTTTTTCTTCTGCGGTGCCGTCGTCCGTTATGTCTTGGCTGTGCTCCCGCGGTGTCCGGGATCAGGCGCTGTTAATGAGCACGTATATAAGCTCATAGATCTGTGTGGAGACGTTGCGCACACGCACGGGCCCCTCATGGTTTTTATGCTCCATTAGATAATTAAGCCTGATGGGTTGTTTTTGTAACATTTCAGATGAGACATTACCATTAATTAGTGTCAAAAGAAGAGAAGTGTTTTGTTCAAGCGATTAAGCATGGGGAGAAATTGTCTCTTTACCTTGCCACTGGAGGACTAACTCTCTCTCTCTCTCTCTCTCTCTCTCTCTCTCTCTCTCTCTCTCTCGCTCGCTCTGTAGGTGAAGACTGGGAGACACTGTAGCAGAATAAAAGGGGAGGATCATCTGAGGAGGGGTCTTTCCTATTGGCATCATGTGATTAACACGTTTCCTGGAGGCGCTCTGCAGTTTGAATAGTTTGTGTGAAACCAAACTTTTCCAGCCACCAGCAACCCTCATCACCACTACTGCCCCTCCTGACAGCCAGCGGAGCCGCCGCCATCTGAGCCTCCGCCTCCGCCGCCTGACTCGACTCGCCCGCTGTCCTTAACATCCATCATGGCCTCACTACTAATTTAAAGAGCTCATCTGTTGAATAAGACCTGTCGTCATCAACGCCAGGGAAAAGGCGGATGAAATCCTCTCAACTCCATTTTACTTTTTTTTAACCCCTCCCCCCCCTTTCCATCTTCATCGCTGTTTGCTAGCAAGCTCGACCCTCGCGGACCCCGACCTCAACGGCAGCCATTTTGGGGACAGCCGCACTCCTGTTGATCGATAAGGATTCCTTTTGTTTGTTTGTTTGTCTGGCGGCCTAGTGGAATACCTGCCCTCCACCGCCCCTATGGGGGAGTAAGTCACCGACAGCGGCCCGCACTGACTCCATTTTGGCTCTGTGTGTTGACCGGCCACTGAGGCGCTCCGCATCAAACCAGGCCCTTCTGTGTGACGGGAGGTGGATTTGAGCCGTTATGGCTGGGAAGGGAAACCCTGTGCCTGGGCCCCACCTCAACGGGTTCCCCATGCCCACCTACTCCTACTTCTTCCCCCACATGCTGGGGGGGCTGTCGCCTCCCGCCCTGCCCGGACTACCCATCAGCGGATACAGCACCCCGTCACCAGCCAGTAAGTACCCCTCACCGACCGCGCCCTACGCAGTTTGGGTTTCACTGAATGAATGAAGAGTGTGTTGTGGTCTGACGTGTGCTGTGCAGGTTCAGAGTGATCTGGATCAGTGTGGTTCTTTATCAGGGTTCCGAGAGTTGGGCGGTCGCGGACCAGTAGAGCTTTTTTTCTCGAGTGTCGCGGAGGTGTGTCGAGCCTGGCTCAATGACTCGGTTTCTCACACACACACACACGCACCCACACACACCAGCTCTTCTCTCTAATGGGGGTCTCTGTGACTCGGGGCCCCCAGCTCTTCTCTCTGATGGGGGTCTCTGTGACTCGGGGCCCCCGGCTCTTCTCTCTGATGGGGGTCTCTGTGACTCGGGGGCCCCCAGCTCTTCTCTCTAATGGGGGTCTCTGTGACTCGGGGGCCCCCAGCTCTTCTCTCTGATGGGGGTCTCTGTGACTCGGGGCCCCCAGCTCTTCTCTCTGATGGGGGCCTCTGTGACTCGGGGCCCCCAGCTCTTCTCTCTGATGGGGGTCTCTGTGACTCGGGGCTCCCAGCTCTTCTCTCTAATGCGGGTCTCTGTGACTCGGGGCCCCCAGCTCTTCTCTCTGATGGGGGCCTCTGTGACTCGGGGCCCCCAGCTCTTCTCTCTGATGGGGTCTCTGTGACTCGGGGGCCCCCAGCTCTTCTCTCTGATGGGGGTCTCTGTGACTCGGGGGCCCCCAGCTCTTCTCTCTGATGGGGGTCTCTGTGACTCGGGGGCCCCCAGCTCTTCTCTCTGATGGGGGTCTCTGTGACTCGGGGGCCCCCAGCTCTTCTCTCTGATGGGGGTCTCTGTGACTCGGGGGCCCCCCAGCTCTTCTCTCTGATGGGGGTCTCTGTGACTCGGGGCCCCCAGCTCTTCTCTCTGATGGGGGTCTCTGTGACTCGGGGGCCCCCAGCTCTTCTCTCTGATGGGGGTCTCTGTGACTCGGGGGCCCCCAGCTCTTCTCTCTGATGGGGGTCTCTGTGACTCGGGGCCCCCAGCTCTTCTCTCTGATGGGGGCCTCTGTGACTCGGGGCCCCCGGTAGAGTTGTCTGTGCACCGTCCCAGGGGGGACGTGACATAAGACAGTGTGGGTTTCATCTGCTGTCACGTGGGTTTGTGTGCGCACTGGTTCGACCACCTCACTGCCGTGTCTTGTTCCTTGAAGTTTCCCCGTCAGTATGTGTGTTCATGAGCGGTGTGTGTGCGTTCATGAGTGAAGTGTGTGTGTGTTTGTGTGTGTTTGTGTGTGTGTGTGTGTGTGTTCATGAGTGATGTGTGTGTGTGGGTAGAAGAGCGCTTTTATCTTGGTGTCTTCAGATCATTCCTGCATGAAAGGTGTGTTGGTAAACAGAACGACACACTCCCCCTCACCACTACCATCACACACACACACACACACACACACACACACACACACACACACACACACACACACTGCCCCCAGTGATGGCCTCAATTTCCAGTCCCACACATATCAACACAAATCTGCAGACACGTACGTGGAAATGTCAACTCGGATGACTGTGCAGGGCGAGCAGACGGATAACCCTGCTGGTCTGGCAGAGGCACCTGGCGGGCTCCTCCAGAGTACATCTGGTGGAGTTACCTTCCTATCAGCCAAACGTTACGCCCCGGCTCCTTCAAACGCTCTGGCAGGAGTTACACAACTGACTCGGTGGTGGGTGTCTTTCTCTCAGACCCGTTTCTAACAAGCGAAGCAAAAATAGCTTATTAACGAACAGGCTGGATTATGAATGTGGTCCAACGTGTCCTTCGGGTGTGGGGAGATGGCGGCGCGAATTCACGGTTGTGGCGGCCTCACCCAGTACCGTCCATGCAGTGTCTTTGTCCTCCATGTCTGCGTCTAAGTGTGTCTTCGTTTGATGGCTGGGAGAGCTGGCTCTGGATCGGCCGGGGGAGCCTGGTCTGCTGCCTCTGGTGGGCCCAGGGACTACGGCCCTGCCTGGCGCTGCACCCAAGGAGGAAACACTGTGGGCGGTCTGACAGGACACAGAAGCGGGGCAGGCTAAGCTAACTGCTAGCCCATGCAGACCGGCAATTCTGATAATACCGAGGGCGGTCTGGCGGCAGCCTCGCCTAGCGTTGACTGTGTCTGGCTGGGAGAGCTGGAGCTGGATCGGCCGGGGGACCTTGGTCTGCCGCGCCCTGTGGGCCCGGGGACCACGGCCCTGCGCGGAGCTGCGCCCAAAGAGGAAACACCGAGGGCGGTCTGACAGGATGCGGAAGCGGGGCAGACTAAGCTAACTGCTAGCCCATGCCGTTCTGATGGTCATCCCGGCGTTCGCTCTCTTGGGCAGTGATTTTATTTTATTTTATTTGTTTTAAATATATGGTGGATGTGTGTTCTTGTAGTTTGGATATGTGTGTTCTTGTAGTTTGGATATGTGTGTTCTTGCAGTTTGGATATGTGTGTTCTTGCAGTTTGGATATGTGTGTTCTTGCAGTCTGGATATGTGTGTTATTGCAGTTTGGATAAGTGTGTTCTTGTAGTTTGGATATGTGTGTTATTGCAGTTTGGATATGTGTGTTATTGTAGTCTGGATATGTGTGCTCTTGCAGTTTGGATATGTGTGTTATTGCAGTTTGGATATGTGTGTTCTTGCAGTTTGGATATGTGTGTTATTGTAGTTTGGATATGTGTGTTATTGCAGTTTGGATATGTGTGTTCTTGTAGTCTGGATATGTGTGTTCTTGTAGTCTGGATATGTGTGTTCTTGCAGTCTGGATATGTGTGCTCTTGCAGTTTGGATATGTGTGTTCTTGCAGTTTGGATATGTGTGTTCTTGCAGTTTGGATATGTGTGTTATTGCAGTTTGGATATGTGTGTTCTTGCAATTTGGATATGTGTGATATTGCAGTTTGGACATGTGTGTTCTTGCAGTTTGGATAAGTGTGTTATTGTAGTTTGGATATGTGTGTTCTTGCAGTTTGGATAAGTGTGTTATTGTAGTTTGGATATGTGTGTTCTTGCAGTTTGGATATGTGTGTTCTTGCAGTCTGGATATGTGTGTTCTTGTAGTCTGGATATGTGTGTTCTTGTAGTTTGGATATGTGTGTTCTTGCAGTCTGGATATGTGTGTTCTTGCAGTTTGGATATGTGTGTTCTTGCAGTTTGGATTTGTGTGTTATTGCAGTTTGGATATGTGTGATATTGCAGTTTGGACATGTGTGTTCTTGCAGTTTGGATATGTGTGTTCTTGCAGTTTGGATATGTGTGTTATTGTAGTTTGGATATGTGTGTTATTGTAGTTTGGATATGTGTATTCTTGCAGTTTGGATATGTGTGTTCTTGCAGTCTGGATATGTGTGTTCTTGCAGTCTGGATATGTGTGTTCTTGCAGTCTGGATATGTGTGTTCTTGCAGTCTGGATATGTGTGTTCTTGTAGTCTGGATATGTGTGTTCTTGTAGTTTGGATATGTGTGTTCTTGTAGTTTGGATATGTGTGTTCTTGCAGTTTGGATATGTGTGTTATTGTAGGTTGGATATGTGTGTTATTGCAGTCTGGATATGTGTGTTATTGTAGGTTGGATATGTGTGTTCTTGTAGGTTGGATATGTGTGTTCTTGTAGGTTGGATATGTGTGTTATTGCAGTCTGGATATGTGTGTTCTTGTAGTTTGGATATGTGTGTTATTGCAGTCTGGATATGTGTATTCTTGTAGATATTGTTTTTCATTTATCTAACTTCATTCTCCCAACCAGAAGGGGGTCACTCTAACACCCGCCACTTTCTGAGAACCCTGTCCAGACCCAACTGGTCTCCCTCATGCGTTCCCTCCCTGCGGTCCTTCATCTTGTTAGGGTCCCCCTGACAAGTCCCCGGGGGACCCCGGTTGGTCCTCGGACCACACGCTGAGGACCGCTGCTCTTACTGGTGATTGAAGTCACCCCTTTTAACCATGGTGACAGGGGGCCCGATGGACTCTGTCGGTCTGCGGGTTTCAAACTGAGGGACCGCGTCCACAAAGAATAGCATGAAG
>NW_026611177.1:83860-100576 GCF_029633865.1 Lampris incognitus | reverse complement strand
CACCCCCACTCCCCACCACGCACACACACACACACACACACACACACACACACACACACACACACACAACACAACACACTGTCATTGTCACTTCCCGTCTCTTTAGCTCTCTCTCCCCACCTCCCCTCTCTCTCTCTCTCTCTCTCTCTCTCTCTCTCTCTCTCTCTCTCTCTCTCTCTCTCTGTCTCCCTCTCTGTCGCCCTCTCTCTCTCTCTCCTCTCTCTCTCTCTCTCTCTCTCTCTCTCTCTCTCTCTCTCTCTCTCTCTCTCTCTCTCTCTCTCTCTCTCTCTCTCTCTCTCTCTCTCTCTCTCTCTCTCTCTCTCTCTCTGTCGCCCTCTCTCTCTGTCTCTCTCGCTCTCTCTCGCTCTCTGTCTTCCCTGCTTCTCTCTGCCGTCTGCTGGTCTTTCTCTATTATCCCCCTGTAACCCCTCTGTCCCTGTTTGCCTGTGCCGTGCTGCCTGTCTCCACATCAGCCGTCGTCTCTCTCCTCTTATCTACTTTTTGACTACGTCTCTCTCTCTCTCTCTCTCTTCATCTTTCCATTTATTTTCTACTTCAGTTTCCATAAAAGATTCCCTCATTAGTCGATAATGGAGGCGCATTCTGTATTTATTCTTAGCTAAGGAGCATCTATTATCGTCCCCTTCTCCATACCCACTGTAAATGTGCTGCACAGGCTCATGTATTGTCCGTTGGTCTGACCCTCCATATTGACGTCAGTCTCTGCAGGCAGGCCAAAAAAGTAGTTTGGTGTCTGCAAGAAATTTCAGGCAACTTGTGAAGCTGGGCTAGCCGGCTTTCCCTTTCCCCCGTGTTGCTGCGATGTAATCAGGCCGTTTCTGGGTCTCGAATAAAACCCTTCCCTGCTTTGCCCGTGCTAAAGCTCCCGCATCTTGCTTCTTTTTAGTCAAAACTGTGTACCCCATGCCCTGAATAAACAGCACTACACATTTCAGTTCTTTAGGCTCAGCGCCCGCTGCCATTGCTTCCCTAAAGAAGGCGCTGCCCCGCTCGTGTAAGTGACCTAATTTTCCCCGCTCGGCCCAGCGTTTTCCGATATGAGCCTTTCCAAAATAGCTCGGCTACAGCAAAGCATGGCAAACTCATTTCCATCTTGCATAACAGGGACCAAGCGTTTTCCCTGCTTAGGCTCGACGGCGAGATGGCACACATGCTCTCAGGCTGAGTCTCCACTCCTCGCCCCGCGGCACGAGGACGGCGGAGATATGACGAATTTCACGATCTGAGCGGACAGTATGTGCATATGTTGTCTCTCTGTTTCTTCCTCGTTGATAAACTGTGGGGTCTCGGTGATGATCCGGCTCGCTACGTTAGCTTTGTGAATTAGCTTTGTGAATTAGGAATCGGGAACATTTATTTGTCATTTCATTGAAACGAAATATTGGTTTCCCCAGCACACAGCAGTGCAGCGCAAAGACAAAAACATATCCAAACTACAAGAACACATATATCCAAACTACAAAAACTACAAAAACGCATATATCCAACATACAAAAAAAAATTTCACTCTCCAAGAGAGCCAACGCTAGCCAGGATGACTGTCGGAACTGCCGGTCTGCATGGGCTAGCAGTTAGCTTAGCCTGCCCCGCTTCCGTGTCCTGTCAGACCGCCCTTGGTGCGTCCTCTTTGGGCACAGCTCCGGGCAGGGCCGTGGTCATTGGGTCCACCGGATGCAGCAGACCAGGCTCCCTCAGCTGATCCAATGCCAGCTCTCCCAGCCAGACACCTTCGACACACCTCTCCACACGATGACACCAAAACCACCACAGTCAACGCCAGGCAAGACCACTGCCAGACCACCCTCGGTGTTATCGGAACTGCCGGTCTGCATGGGCTAGCAGTTAGCTTAGCCTGCCCCGCTTCTGCGTCCTGCCAGACCGCCCTCGGTGCTTCCTCTGCGGGCACAGCTCTGGGCAGGGCCGTGGTCCCCAGGCCCCACAGGACGCAGCAGACCAAGCTCTCCCAGCTGATCCAGAGCCAGCTCTCCCAGCCATCAAACGAAGACAACTTAGACATGGACAAAGACACAGCGCGAACGGTACTGGGTGAGGCCGCCGCAAAGTCAACTTCGCGCCACCATCTTCCCACACCGGTACTGGGTGAGGCCTCTGCAAACGCGAGTTCTCACCACCATCTTCCCGCACCGGGAGCCTACAAGGTGAAAGCGCCCTGCAGAACAAATCATCGACATTTCAAAACAGAAATTGAACATGTTTGGTCCAGTTAAGAAAACAGCAAAGTATTTGTGGAAAATTTGATGCTGATGCTTGGCTAAAAGTGTAAAAAAAAAAAAAAAAAAAAGTGAAACTCTAGGCCTGTTCATTGCATCCATAATAAACTGTAATGTATATTTCATACCATAACAACATTAAAATTCCTATTTGTACGCCTTACGAACACTCCCCGTATTGCGAGCCCTGTGCAGCATCACAGTTAGAGGGCAACACTTAACAATATAAGGACCTTACATGCAATTGGCCCACATCTACTCCCTGTCATTGGGTTGGCTTTGGACAGAAATAATGAGGAGTAGGGGGTTGAGAGACGAATCATTATTTCACTCATGGCTGTGGCGCTTCTTAACGGGGTCTGTAGGGCGCTTTCACAAAGCTAATGTAGAGAAATGGAAACAGATGGAAGGCATCGTTATTTGATCTGTAAAAAGCTCTCGGTGGGCTTTGTAGTAGCTGGACCAGACATCTTTGAGGCAAAAGAGGGAAAAGCGTGTTGCGAGTGTGCGTTCAGGAGGGGAAGCGTGCGTGCCTGGGTGTGAATTGCGTGAACGGGTACCGTTTGCGAGGGTGTGCGTGTGTGTTTGCGCGTGTCTCCTGATCACAATAAGGTATTTTTGTCTCAGACATCTCACACACACAGCTTCTTGAAAGAGAAGACAATGAGCATTGATAAAGGCGCCGTAGGAGGCTCATTCAGGCGGCTCTCATTTAAACCATGGTCTACCCTGCCCATATCAAGAGAACGTGTTTTGTGGTACCCTATAACTGCATCTATAGATGTGTGTGTTAGTTTGTGTGTTGCACACTTTATTGCCCTGCCTCTGGTTCATCTGGTGGAGGGTTATCTGGATGCTGTGGGCAGCTGCAAGGCTGATTTAGCGGGTTAGGTAGGGGCACCCCATTTTTGAAATGTTCATTCACAGATACACATTTTGCCCTCACAGACACGCATATAGCCTCACAAAGGTACATAAAGCGCCGTCTATACCCCTCGGGTCTAATCTGTCTCATTCCCACACACACACACACACACACCTTATACAAGTAGACATCACCACTACTGACTACACACAAGCACTGTAGCTTCTAACAGCTGCACACACACAAAAACACATTCACATTCATATCCCCCCCCCCCACCAAGATGGATGGGAAACACACACACACACACACATACAATAACACGCAGCAGCAGCAGCATATGGCTCTATATAGCCCACAGATGCTAGAGAGAGACTCAGCCAAGCTCCATATCATTATATTGATCTTGCTGCAATGCTGTAGGTTTTTCCATGCCTCTGTTCACAGTATTCACAGCAGCAGTCCTCCCATACTAGCGCACTGCTTAAGACTGGCCTTGATGTGACCGAGTTGCACAATGGTTAGCATTCAACTACAGCACGCATGCACAACATGAATCTATGCGCACACACACACACACACACACCCAGCCTCAAACTGCACGTACGCTGAAATGCACGTGCAGACTGACATAGTCTTTATCTTGCCGTCTTTATCGGTCATTGTTGACGCACATGCCAACGCACAAACACACCCACACTCATGTGCGCACACACGTCCATCACACGTGTAGACTGCATTATCGGGTAGGGCGAGGGGTTGGAGGACATGACTGGTTGGTGTGCATATGCGTGACTGGCGGGCCACAACTGTCAACAGTGCTCTATAGGCTCGGCCCTGATGCTATTTGACATTGTGTGTGTGTGTGTGTGTGTGTGTGTGTGTGTGTGTGTGTGTGTGTGTGTGTGTGTGTGTGTGTGTGTGTTCATTGACTGTCTGGATGAGTCACTGTTATGCCTGTGCCGCTGTGCTCCCCAGAGGACCCTCTGTCTCTGACTGGTGGTTTCTGTGTGTGTGTGTGTGTGTGTGTGTGTGTGTGTGTGTGTGTGTGCGCAAGTAGGCGGGGTGCGTTTTTATGTATTTGAGGGCCTGTAATTTTGGGTCCTACGAACAGCTGGCCTCTTACTCATACAGTAAACAAACACATTGAACCATCAAAATTTTAGCGGTTCAGACTTCGCTGGAGTGGTGAACTGTTCCTCTCCAATACACTCAAATGCGCAGTGCACCAAACCACATAATTCATATGGTGGATTCTTGTATCTTTCATAATGCAGGGCTGAATGTTGGGGTTTGTATATTAAAACACAGTAGTGTTACCAGACCGGCTCGTTGTAATGCACATCATGTTTGTTTCATGCTTTGCATTTAGCGAGTTCTGTGTGTCGCCTGATTGAGCATGTACAAGCAAATGGCCAGTTTCCGAATGCGACACTCAGACGTCGTTCTTCAATCACGGTCGTCACAGACCTAGCATTATGAAGCGGCAGTACCCTCCAGTGCCTCTCAGCAGCACATGCATTTGGCTGAAATATTCAGCTGGGCTCCCAGCGTTACCTTGCATGTATAATTACCGGATATGCTGCCTACCGCTGATAACTCTCCCAAACAATGTTTGAAGGCGGAAGGCGGCGATGAATTCCCAATGAAGTGTGAAAAAGGCTGATTAAAATTGCCGTGGTCGAAAGCCAGTGTGCTTCTGCTCTGCTCTCCCGGACCAAGGGAGATGGGGCGACAGGCTTGTGCCGGAGATAGTTGGCTCATTTTTCCAAACTATGGCTGGGATTGATTTTTGGCGATGTCGGTTCTATTTTTGGTATGCTCTGAAAAATGATGTTGCATAGTCCTTATATATAAATATATTTTTTTAATGTTTTGGCTAACTGTGCAAAATCTAGAAACACATTTGGTGAAATCCTTGGAAAATACTGTGTATGTGCTCAGGATATAGCTATGTTTTCCTAAGGCAGTATTCCCGTATCTCCTGTGAAGCTAGTTTGTAGCATGTGAACCACAGAGGAACGGGCTTGCGCTGTTGTTTTAGCTGAGAGCATAGTTCACTTAAGCCTGCTGTTAAATTTAATTTACCGGCTTTATTAATTGATATAACCAAGAAAAGGGGAACGGTAAAGTCACCTTACAAAGCTAAAAAGCAATATCTACGGTGCTTAGATCAATCATTCATAAGTGTTGGAGCCAAATATTCCTGTAAATCTTGATTGAGGACTGCGCGCTCGATTGTCTTTCTCACAGTCCCTCCAACCCTATGTTTGTGTGCCTGTATCTGTATAGGTGTGTGCCTGTATTTGTGTGTGTGTGAATTCTAGGTGTTGCAATGTCTGCTACGCTGTTGGTCGTTTCGTTTGTGTGATAAACGTGCTATGTGTACATGCTATGTGTACATGCCGTGTGTGTGCATGTGTTGGTTTTCAGTGTTAGCTTGATGATACGAGTTCGTTTGTGTGTGTGTGTGTGTCTGTGTCTGTGTCTGTGTCTGTGTGTCTGTGCTTGTGTACCAGAGCTCAGGCACCAGGGAGCCTATTTGCTGAGGGGAGGGAGGCATGCATGGTGTCTTATCTGAGGCATGTGGGTGTTGAGCTTCGAACACCTAATTACATCTCTGGCTCCTACAGCCCGTCTCTGTGTCCCTGAACTCCAGTGTTTGGGTGCATCTTCCATGGTTATACCAGATGAGACCCCCCCCACCCCCATCTCCGATGCTTTGCTCTCAGGAGGGCTCCACCTCAGCACAATGCGCTATGGCGCCTGATTAGCCGGCTTAAATGAGATCCCTTGCTAGCTAGCTATATTGTCAATCTCTTTGTTGACAGTCATGGGGTAGGATGCCAGCCAGCCACACGGCACGCTTAGCTTGTTAGCTTGATCACTAGATTGCTGCATCATGTGTAACAAACAGTGGCATTAAAAATCACGCGGGACCTCATTTGGGCAACTGCATTTGGGCAGCTAGTTAGCCAGCTAGCCGTCCGTCTACCTCGGGGCTAACAAGCCCTTGCTAACATGGAAAGGGACCTTTTTCTGAGTGATGTACATGCTAATAATTGGTTGTTGGTTATCCCTGAGAAATGTTGGGACTGGAACCGCGTAGCGGGTTAAGCCATCTTGACTAATACGGCGGCAGCTGTCTTTTTTTTCTTTCTAGAGTATGAGCAAAACAGAAAGAGAGATAGCTAGATGTATGTATATATATATATATATATATATATATGTTTGTTTTTTTTTGCCAGCAGCAGATGCCAGGCACAGCGGTTTCAACTGGCACACTTTAAAACACACACACAGCTGTCTCCTCTGCATCTGGGCAGAGGATAGAAAGAGGGGGAGGAGCTTGAGAGAGAAGAAACAGAGAGCAGCAAGGAAAAAAAAACAGTAAATAGCAAAAGACGGTGAATAGGAATGAGCAAGAAGACACAGGAGAGAGAGGAAAACATGAAGGAGGGAACGTGTCAGGGGGGAGAGAGGGAACAAGAAAGAGGAAGGAGAGAGAAGGAGAAACAAAGACTGACACAGATAACATCTTTCACCGCGGTAGAAACATGGGCAGGGTTTATATCATTATAAATAGCAGAGGCCCCCCCGTCCCCAGTTAAACATTCGCTTCCAAAAGCTGGGAACCACTAACTGGGCCAACCCACAATAGGGATTAGCTTGCTAGCTGCAGAGGCATTGCATGTACTCGCAGCAAGCCATGCTCCTTATGAAGGAGGGGCTGTAAACATGCACACGGATATGGATGTGTTGAAGAGAAGAAAGAAAATGTCATTGTATTTTCTTTCTTTTTTATTAGCAGACCTCATGTAAAACCTGCACTGCATGCACACCTGAAGGCACAGAATGCGATGCAATATTTTGTGCAGATATTTTTTCAAGACATTAATGTCTGCTGTGTTTTATATGTCCAGCAGTGGCGTACCATGTCAAGCAATGAGTAGATTTTACTTAAGTGCAGACATTGTTTTCAATTTCATTTTTATTTTTCTCAGCTCAATTACTTTTCTTTTTCTTTCTTTCTTTCTTTTTCTTTCTTTCTTTCTTTCTTTCTTTCTTTCTTTCTTTCTTTCTTTCTTTCTTTCTTTCTTTCTTTCTTTCTTTCTTTCTTTCTTTCTTTCTTTCACTACAGTAGCGATCTAACAGGAATCATGAATATAACTTAAGACAGCTCTGCACCAATGCTTCATTTCCTCTGTCTCTCTCTTTCTGTCTGTCTCTCCTTCTCTCTCTCTCTCTCTCTCTCTCTACCTCTTAATCTTTACCTCCTTCTTTTGTTCTACCTCTGTTGGAGTTGTCCTTGAATGCCGAGTGAGCGTGCATTGCATTTTGGTCGGTTGGTTAAGAGGAGCCAGTCAAATGAAGCAAAAAGGGAAAAGTTTTTTTTTTTTTTTTTTTTTGCTTCTTGCTTTCTGTAAATATCTTCTGAGAGCCACACGGAGACATGAATGAGGCCGGAAACTATCGCAGGAAGTCGTCTTGATGACTAAGCATCTAAAGATGGAGAGCTTCAGGCGTCTGTTTGGAACGATGGTGAATGAAAAGACATTGCTTACCGGGAAAGCAGGCTCACGAAGAGTGACACATCACTTCCGGAGAGCTGCCATGATTGGTCTTTTCTGTGGGGAGGTACATAGAGGAAGTTTTTTTTTTAAAAAGAAATGCCCCTCTTAAACGACTAGAATGGCTTTTAGTGTGTGTTTAGGATATAATTCCATCCATCCATTATCCGAGCCGCTTATCCTAATTCGGGTCCCGGGGATGCTGGAGCCTATCCTAGCAGTCATTGGGCAGCAGGCGGGGACACACCCTGGACAGGCCACCAGTCCGTCACAGGGCCGACACATTCACACCTAGAGACAATTTAGTACGGCCGATTCACCTGACCTACATGTCTTTGGACTGTGGGAGGAAACTGGAGCACCCGGAGGAAACGGGTGCCCGGACACGGGGCGAACATGCAAACTCCACACAGGATGACCATTTATTTATTATTGTTATTCATTGTTCATTGGTCATGTATAGGAGGGCAGCACAGTGGCACAGTGGTTAGCGTGGTCGCCTCACAGCAAGAAGATCCTGGGTTTGAGCCCTGGGGTACTCCAACCTTAGGGGTCGTCCCAGGATATAATTCCATTGTACATTCTAATAGTGGAACTACAAGCTTAAAGGGGTATTAAACCATTGCATTTTTGAGCTGAAAACATGTTGGTATGGGTGTAGGGTGGTAGAACAATGCCCCCATGATAATTTCAACAAAACATGAGACGTATTACATGGCTGCTTTGAGGGAAAAAATCTACATGCACATTACAATCAACCCCCTCTGAGTTGATGACTTAATATGGGGGGCATCAGAGGCGGTCAGAACTACGTATGTGACGTAGGCAACATGCGTAATTTTCAGCAAGTCAGACCAATTAAAGATAAGGCAAGGAGAAAAAGAACTTTGCTGTTAGCCAGCTAAATTAAACTAAATGTTGATCTGCACCCCTTTTTCCACCATTTTCAGAATGTGAGCAGGCTGAAACAGGCTAAAAAATGAATGCTTACTTACTCTATAACAGAAGACTTTTTTGTTTTGTTATTAACACAAATGAATATCAGAAATACCATTGGTTGGGTTTACGTTCACCCATTGGAAACCTCCCTTAGACTGTCTAAATGGCGAAAGAGGAGATGTGTAGGCTCCATGTATGAAAGTGATCCTCTTCCTGTTGTAAGAGAAAATTCAATTGTTGGACAATCTGGATCTTATTTTTGTCATTTTGCCAATGTTAATATCGATTATGGTATCATTTTACTTCATTCTGGAGATTTTGGATACAGGACCCCCATGAGTGAGAGCTTTACAATGGCGTCTTATGGTGCAACCGAACACAAGCCTTAAAGTTGTCTTTTCGGGTGTCCGGGTAGCGTGGCGGTCTATTCCGTTGCCTACCAACACTGGGATTGCCAGTTCGAATCCCCGTGTTACCAACAACTTGGTCAGGCGTCCCTCCCTACAGACACAACTGGCCGTGTCTGTGGGTAGGAAGCCGAATGTGGGTATGTGTCCTGTTCGCTGAACAAGTGCCTCTGGTTGGTCAGGGCTCCTGTTCGTGGGGGAGGGGGAACGGGGGGGGGTAGCGTGATCCTCCCACACGCTACGTCCCCCTGACAAAACTCCTCACTGTCTGGTGAAAAGAAGCGGCTGGCGACTCCCCATGTATCAGAGGAGGCATGTGGTAGTCTGCAGCCCTCCTCGGATCAACAGAGGGGGTGGAGCAGCGACCGGGACGGCTCGGAAGAGTGGGGTAATGGGCCAAGTACAGTTGAGAAGGAAAAGGGGAAAAACATGCAAGGCACCAACCTGCTCATCAGGAGCAGTTAGGGGTTCCGTGTCTTGCTCAAGGGCACTTCGACATGCTCTCTGGAGGAACCAGAGAGGAAACCAGGAACTTTCCGATTACTAGACAACCCGCTCTACCTACTGAGCCATGCCGCCCCACCGCCTCAAGTTAGACTGTGTACATGATTTCGCATCAAACATGACCTCTCAACTGCGCTGGCCAGGTAGTTAGTCGATGGTTTCTACTACATACAGTAAGCAAGATGTTCATTCCTGCAAGGTTGGACTAGGAAGTGGCTCAGCATTGCAGTCGACCTTTGATAATATTGGACATTTCTGGTAAATTTTAACTTGTACTAAACCACAAAATATGCGGTTAGGATAAAGGGGTTGAATTTGTTTTTTTTTTAAACATATCTGACGCTCCTGTTCAGTTGCCCCATTAGATGTCATTGTAAAGCTGTATGCGGCGGTGGTCCCGTATCCAAAATCTTGACAATGAAGGCGGCGAGTGAACTGATATCATAAATGAAATCCGATATGGGCAGTGACAGGAAGTACGAAGAAAAGACCCAGGTTATAAAACGCAGGAATTTCCCTTTAAGCTAATAATGCATGCTCAAACACAAGTGAAACCCAGTCAAGGAGGTTGAAAAAAGGATAGTCAGACCTTCTTTGGAAAAAAGGACATGTATGCATCTAACGAAAGCACCAGGACAGACAGGCATGAAGCAAGACAGCCAGGGATACAGGTGACAGACAGATAGGTAGACAGGCAAATAGATGAGCAGGTGAGTAGAGACACGGACAAATGATGAATAGTCGGGCAGATTGGCAGAACTGCTGACAGCCTGGCAGCTCTCCGGCAGAGAGGTACTGGATAGAAAAAGTGGCTGACAGACAGACAGGTAGATGGACAGGCAGCAAGCCATAGAGACAGACAGTTAAGTAGGGGTAGCAGCAGCAGACAGACAGACAGGCTGATTGGCAGAACAACAGATTCTGCTGGCATGGGTTGGCAGACAGGTAACATGGAGAAAGACAGAGAGGCATGAAGACAGACAGGGAGAGGGGGTTGCCAGACATGCACAATTGGTTGCAGGGCACACAGTTGGCATAGGAAGGAGACACGGGGACGGCAAGTGCCTCTGGCAGAGAGAGCGAGACGGGGCGAGCGAGAGAGAGAGATAGAAGGGGAATGAGGGAGAGAGATGAGGTCAGTGCACGGCTGGCTGGCTGACTGCTGATCGGTGGCACTGGGCTGGCAGAGGAGACTCCTCTGGGAGACAGCAGCTCCACACCGCTCTCTCCATCCCTCCATCTCTCCACTGCTCCAGCCATTCATTTATTCCTCCCAGCTGGAGAGAAAATAGGAGGGTTATGAGGAGGGACGATTTCAGCATAGGACAGTAGTACGACTGACTAACATTCGATTTGCATGCAGTCAGTAGCTGTGTTTCCACCCAAGAGTTTTTATGGGAATTTTGTCGTTTTGAATTAAAAAAAAAAAAAAGAAGCTTGATGGAAACAGCAAATCTCGAATAAAATCCGCATAAAACTTTTTTTGTTGTTGCATTCTCTGCTTTATTTTGACATTGACAGTAGAGAGAGACAGGATGACATGCAGCAAAGGGTCTAGGCTGGATCTGAACCAGGGCTGCTGTGGTAAGGACCTAGCCTTGGTATGTGGTGCACAGTCTACCAGGTGAGCTACTGGGGCACCCCTTCATAAAGCATTAACGCTTTGTACGCTGGGGGACTTTGTAAGTGAATAACCTTTTTTTATATATATATATAAAGAAATGCAAGGCCGGGTGTCCGGTTAGGGTGGCAGTCTGTTCTGTTGCTTACCAACTCGGGGATCGCCAGTTCAAATCCCCGTGTTACCTCCGGCTCGGTCGGGCATCCCTACCGACACAATTGGCTGTGCCTGCGGGTGGGAAGCCAGATGCGGGTATGTGTCCTGGTCGCGGCACTAGCGCCTCCTCTGGTCGGTCGGGGCGCCTGTTCAGGGGGGACGGGGAACTGTGGGGGAATACTGTGATCCTCCTACGTACTACGTACGTCCCCCTGGTGAAACTCCTCAATGTCAGGTGAAAAGAATCGGCTGGCAATGTGGTAGTCTGCAGCCCTCCCCGGATCGGTAGAGGGGGTGGAGTAGTGAACGGGACGGCTCGGAAGAGTGGGGTAATTGACCGGGTACAATTGGGGAGAAAAACGAGGGGAAAAAATCCAAAAAAGAAATATAGGGGTAGAGCAGAAAGATGTTTATCCTCCTTCCCTTTCAGCTTCTCTCCCCTCCTCTTTTCTCTTTCCACATCTTTCTTTCATTTTGTCCTCCATTCTTCACTCTCGCCCTCTCTCTCCGTTCCTCCAATCTGTTCTCACCATCTCTTGGTTCCTCTCTGCTATCTTCTCTCCTTGCTGCTCTTGACTCTTGTATTCTGCCGCCCTCGTTATTCTCATCCTCTCTCTTTTATTCCCTCTTTTTTCCTCTCCAGTACGCTCCTGTCCTCAGTAACAAACATTTGAAGGACACTCTTCCAGTACTGGATGCCACATGGGGCTCTCTCTCAACCTCGGGCCTTTTGATGGGGCCCATGTGATGGTTGGTCTATACACGCTTGTTGATAACACCGGGATGAATTAATTCTCCACTCAGGTAGCTATTTTGCATAGGCTCAATGATCGGTAATATGCATGTAGCATCATCACATAATATCCGTTCATGCAAAAAGGCAACCCTGAAAATTAGCTGTGCAAGTGAGCGCTGTGGTGACATTCATATTTTATGCATTTCGCTAACGTTCCCATCTGCAGCAGCCGATGTCGAGCGTCCCGGTGGTAGCTTTCGGTTCGATAACAGATCACTGACCAGATTCCTACAGCACATCACTGACATGACGTGACAATATAAACAAGCAAGGATGAATGCAAGGGTCACGCCTATACATACCCCACCTTCAGTGCTCAGTGATAAATGACAGGAAGGGCTCATCTGTTCGCTTGTTTGAAATTTAGGTGGGCGTATGTGTAGTATTCACTGATATTCAGTGTGTGTCAGGACCCCTGGATGTATTTGAAATGTGTGTCAGAAATGCCTTCATACCAACGTCAAGGCATTTACTCTTTCGCAGGTCTCAGGAAAGACGGTGTCATCCATTGTCGTCTACTCTTGTCGGTTTTCCATGGTGGAAATGTGAAGCCCTCTGAGATCGCGGCAGTGATTTAGGGCCAGACGAATAAGCTCGACTTGACTCGTTCTCTTCAAGCCTTTTTTTACCGTATTCAGGGCACACAAGCAAAATCGTGGAATCTTACAGTAGTTTTGAATTACTGAGGTCTCGAGGATGGCTTCTATGGTTTCCCCTCAGCCACAAGGTTAATGTTACAGCCGTGCATCCGAGTATATAGGAGTGTGAGCCATTTTTCTACATAGGTATATGTGTGTGTGTGTGTGCGTGTGTGTGTGTTTTGCTGCAGGGCACAAAGCTGCTCCAAATGTTCATCTGCCGAGTCCACCTGAGCCCGCTCAAACACACACACACACACACACACACACACACACACACTTGCATACATGCATACTCCTTTCTTTTCATAAAACCTTGGAGAAATTCTATTCAAACCCACATGTGTTCTCACATTCATTCATTTATATATATATATATATATATATATATATATATACATACAACTTTGTTAAAAGAAACACTCAGTGGTAGGAAAAGTGATCAACAAATAAGGATCAAAATAATCCAGTGAGTCAAGTAAATTCTTTATGAGACAGTATATATATATATATATATATATATATATATATATATGTGTGTGTGTGTGTGTGTGTGTGTGTGTGTGTGTGTGTGTGTGTGTGTGTGTGTGTGTGTGTCAACACGGATGCAGGAAAAAAGATTTTAATACATTGCAATACAGGCCTGTTTCGTGCGTCTTGCACTCATCAGCTGCTAGAGACGCACGAAACAAGCTTGTACGGAAGTGCATGGAGGTTTTTTTTGCACACACACACACACATACACACACACACACACACACACACACGCACACACAGAAGCTATTCCACTTCTTCCAGCAGCCGACTTGATGTAACTGTCATTTCCCAGTGTGATAACAACCTAACAAGTTTACTGACAGGAATCCACAATGCACATATACATATTTCACAACAGGTGTTGAAACAGGGCAAAGGCAAGAATGTATTGGAAGAGCGAACACGCATTCACGAACATACACACACACACACACACACACACACACATATGCACGAACACACACGCACTACGTACATGAATGCACAAACAAAGAAGCAAGGGGCATGCTTGTGCGCACACAAGAGTAAAGATGCACACTATACAGCAGATACACATATCTTTTTTGCGTGCACAGATGATTGTGTTATCAGCTTGTACTTCCGTGTGGGCACTTGCGCTCGGCATGCGGCGCGCCAAGCCGATAATTACTGTAACGAGCTTGTCACTCGTGGTTTGTATGACTCTGGCAAGGTTTTGGACTCGGATGTAGTACCTGTTTCATTTCTGAGTATTTCTACACGTTTGTGTTTCAGTTGTAGTACGCATGGTGAAATCAGTCTATTGCCCCAGAGGGGCATGAATGACAGCGTGTCGGCTTTTCTTGGGGGCTGTTTCCACTGATTCTACCGCTCTTATTCCAGTGCCGCTCACCGCTGACTTCGTGACCGGGTCAAGTAGACCTCGCTATAATTGCAGGTTGATTTTCAAATTAAATCTCGAGTCATCCGGCGTCCGGGTGGCATAGTGGTCTATTCCGTTGCCTACCAACACGGGATCGCCGGTTCGAATCCCCGAGTTACCTCCAGCTTGGTCGGGCATCTCTACAGACATAATTGGCCATGTCTGCAGGTCAGAAGCCGGATGTGAGTATGTGTCTTGGTCGCTGCGCTAGCGCCTCCTCTGGTCGGTGAGGGTGCCTGTTCGGGTGGATGAGGGGGAACCGGGGGAGAATAGCGTGATCCCCCCACGCGCTGCGTCCCCCTGGCAAAACTCCTCACTGTCGGGTGAAAGGAAGTGGCTGGTGACTCCACATGTATGGGAGGAGGCATGTGGTAGTCTGCAGCCCTCCCCGGATCGGCAGAGGGGGTAGAGCAGCGACTGGGACGGCACGGGAGAGTGGGGTAATGGGCTGGATACTATTGGACAGAAAAAAAAGGGGGGGGGGAGGTGAGGGACAATCCAAAATAATTTAGAATCATCAAATTTATTTCACCGGTAGGACATTGCCAAGCTAAGGTGTTCGATTCCCACTAAGGCACGGCAAAATGTGTGCACGTGTTGCACTGTATTGTTGGACACTTTGTAGAAAAGTGTCTTAAAGGTGTTGTGTGTTACTTATTGACAACTTGTACAGAAGGCGTGAAGCTGCTTAGGCTGCAAGAAAAGGGGGGATTAAAGAAGAAATTTGATTTAGATAATTGATAAAATTCAATTTATTGCTAAAAGTCGAAAATCTAAATCAAAATCACAAGGCCGTCCTGGTAGCGTAGCGGTCTATTCCACTGCCTACCGACACAGGGATCGCCGACTCGAATCCCCGTGTTACCTCCGGCTTGGTTGGGCATCCCTACAGACACAGTTGGCTGTGTCTGCGGGTGGGAAGGCGGATGTGAGTATGTCTCTTGGTCGCTGCACTAGCGCCTCCTCTGGTCAGTTGGGGGCATCTGTTCAGGGGGGGAGGGGGAACTGGGGGGAATAGATCACCCCTGGTGAAACTCCTCACTGTCAGGTGAAAAGAAGCGGCTGGCGACTCCACATGTGCTGGAGGAGACATGTGGCAGTCTGCAGCCCTCCCTGGATCAGCAGAGGGGGTGGAGCAGCAACCGGGACGGCTCGGAAGAGTGGGGTAATTGGTCAGATACAACTGGGGAGAAAAGGGGGGGGAAATCAAAACCATAAGATCTGAATTGGAAACGGTGTTAGTGAGTACACGTTAGTTGGAAATAATGAAACGGGCAAATGCAATGAGAATAAAGAGGGTGAAATTAAATCATAACAAACTACCCCCTCTGCTAAAAGGGAGTCACACGATGTGCTTGTGGGCTGAAGCATTTCGGGGCAGGACGCACCACCTGTTCGTTGTTTGTATGCAGACGATGCACGAGGGCTGATGTGAATTATCACCCGATTCATTCAGCAGAAACAAGAGCACCTTCTCCGTCTCATGTCTCTCCAGCCATTTGGCCCAGGCGCTGCCGGGGTAGTGAGGGCCCAGCCGCTGCCGGGGTAGTGAGGGGCAGGTGCTGCCGGGGTAGTGAGGCTGCCGGGGTAGTGAGGGGCCAGGCGCTGCCGGGGTAGTGAGGGCCCAGCCGCTGCCGGGGTAGTGAGGGGCCAGGCGCTGCCGGGATAGTGAGGGCCCAGCCGCCACTGGGGTAGTGAGGGGCCAGGCGCCGCCGGGGTAGTGAGGGCCCAGGCGCCGCTGGGGTAGTGAGGGCCCAGGGCGCCGCCGGGGTAGTGAGGGGCCAGGCGCTGCTGGGGTAGTGAGGGCCAGGCGCTGCCGGGGTAGTGAGGGCCAGGCACTGCCGGGGTAGTGAGGGCCAGGCGCTGCCGGGGTAGTGAGGGCCCAGGGCGCTGCCGGGGTAGTGAGGGGCCAGGCGCTGCCCGGGTAGTGAGGGCCAGGCGCTGCCTGGGTAGTGAGGGGCCAGGCGCTGCCGGGGTAGTGAGGGCCCAGGGCGCTGCCGGGGTAGTGAGGGCCCAGGGTGCTGCCGGGGTAGTGAGGGCCCAGGGTGCTGCCGGGGTAGTGAGGGGCCAGGCGCTGCCGGGGTAGTGAGGGCCCAGGGCGCTGCTGGGGTAGTGAGGGCCCAGGGTGCTGCCGGGGTAGTGAGGGCCCAGGGCGCTGCCGGGGTAGTGAGGGCCCAGGGGGCTGCCGGGGTAGTGAGGGCCCAGGGCGCTGCCGGGGTAGTGAGGGGCCAGGCGCCGCCGGGGTAGTGAGGGAGGAATAGTTTCTATCCTTTTCTATTAAGCTGTTATTTAGGTTTCACAGGATGCCCCGTCACTGTGTGTAGCTGTGTCAGTGACGAATGTGTTTGTGTGAGAAACAGAGGTGGGGTGCCTTCCCTGAGGAGTGTGTGTGTGCTTGTGTGTGTGTGTGTGTGTGTGTGTGTGTGTGTGTGTGTGTGTGTGTGTGTGTGTGTGTGTGTGTGTGTGTGTGCCTCTTTCAGTGCCTGTGTGTGTTTCTGTGTATTTGAGTTGAATATCGTGGAGAAGATA
>NW_026611177.1:73860-81360 GCF_029633865.1 Lampris incognitus | reverse complement strand
TGTGTGTGTGTGTGATGCCTGAGTATGTATGCACATTTCTGTGTGTGGTTGGCTGAGATGAAATAATAACAGTTGTGCAGAATGTTCTCTGCTGTGCATTTTTAACACGGTTTCACGCATGCTCATTCTGCAGTTTAGGTCCCATCTGTGCGTTTGCACGATCCCATACCGTGGACCGCATGCTTGCTTTTTGTTGTTTGTGTTGTGCTGTGTATTTGTCTGTTCTCCTTGTTAGCGCGCAAGAGTTTGTGTGCGTGTGTGCGTGTGGGAACGCGCTGAAATCAAACAGGTCACACGGGCTGTCAGCTTTACCTCGCACGTCCTTGAAGAGAGAGGCGAGTCAGAAAGGGCTTTTAACTCGGCCGGCTCTCCCTCTCTGACGCGGATGGGATAGTCACAAGGAGCCAGTCGGCTCTACTTTTTCCAACAGCTTTTCCCCCGTCGCACCCTTCACCGCTCAGTACGAGGCTCAGTGTCAAGGAGGACGTGAATGTTGGTGGAAAGAGTTGGGGAGACTGGCCGGGGTCTCTGGTTTGACTTGTGTCGGTGTGATGCGGAAGGTTGTTGGCGTCAAAACGTCAGAATAGCGTGGTAAAATAAACGGAGGTGTAGTGCTGGACACACGGGATCTCGGAGGTGCTGAAATAGCTCTGTGTTTTAGTAAACGACTGCCTGGTACTCTTAAAAGATCAATGTGTGTTAGCAATTTTTGCTTGCTTTGCAAAAGTACTATATATTTGTTCTAATTTTTCTCAATTTCACACCAGCATTGGTGATCACGTCATATCGCTGCAATTTTTTTGTTGGGGGGGGAATCCCCCCCCTTTTTTTCTCCCCAATTATACTTCAATTACCCCACTCTTGTGAGGTGTCCCGGTCGCTGCTCCACCCTCTCTGCCGGTCCGGGGAGGGCTGCAGACTACCACATGCCTCCTCCTTTCACCTGACAGTGAGGCGTTTCGCCAGGGGGACATAGCGCATGGGAGGATCACGCTATTCCCCCCAGTTCCCCCTCCCCCCTGAACAGGTGCCCCGACTGAACAGAGGAGGCGCTAGTGCAGCGACCAGGACACATACCCACATCCAGCTTCCCACCTGCAGACATGGCCAAATGTGTCTGTAGGGACACCCGACCAAGCAAACTCAGATAGCAAAGTTGCTGTGGCCCGGACCCGTCCCACACCGACACATTCATCCGGCCCACATACCACGTGGAATGATGGCACTTGGGTGGTCTGCTCCTGTTAGCCAGATCTGAGCCAGAACCAAGCCATTGCAATGCCGCATGTGCCAGATATTTGCCAAAAAAGGCCCACGTTTGATTTGGCATATTTGGGCCATATTTGCTATTATACATGTGGGCCACTTCAGGCTCACATCCATTTTGTCAGGGCCAGAAGAAGGCCATCAGCGCTACATCATTGCCTGAAGTGACCCACATCCGGATGCTGTCTGGGGAGGTAACACAGGGATTCAAACCGGCGATCCCCATGTTGGTAGGCAACGGAATAGACCACTACGCTACCTGGACACCTCATATCGCTATAAATTTAACTCATATCAATGGGTTAGTTGCGACAAGCGAATACACTTCTGGGTGTGAATTTCCTTCGATGCCATCACGGCAAGTTCAAATTTGGTGAACTTTGCCCTGTAAATTCATGCCATCGATCAATAACGGAGCTGCTTTGACGGAGGGATCGATAGTTCAAGCAAGGTATAACCATCCAGTGTTATATTCATTTATTTGTACGAAATGTCTTTGGTCACCAAACCAACCGTCCTGCCAGTTTCTCAAGGGAGCACATATAAATTTTGCTCTGCTAATTTTTGGTGTGACTGCACCCTTAGTGTTACTGTTCAGAAATAGTCAATATGGTAATCTGGAAAGTAAGTCCTCATAATGTTGCATTGTTGCATTGCATTGCCAGGCGGATAGCCAGCATCTGGTCGTGTGTGTGTGTGTGTGTGTGTGTGTGTGTGTGTGTGTGTGTGTGTGTGTGTGTGCACCTGTCTGAGGCTAATCTCACAAACTACTGGATTTATCAGCCTAACGTTTTTTTGTGAACATTTTTGACTGTATGGTGAAGAGCCTCTTGTGATTGCGATGATTCAGAACCCTCGAGAACCGCTTCTTCTCGCTATCACCACTCCCTCTCTTCATTCACTCTCTCGAACTTCATTCACTCGCTCGAACAACACTGCTCTCTGTCGCTGCCTGATCTGAGTCAACCGTGCACATGCACAACTCACATCTATGGTTGACTCAGATCGGGCAGTGATATGGTCAAAAGTTATTAAAAGAATTCTGATAATCCAAAAAATGCGAAATTGTAAAGGAACAACTTCCTCTAGATTGCAGCCAAAGCAGGAAGTATTGCATATTCTTGTCACCGAGTCAACTGTAGATGTGAGTCGCACTATATTATGACAGTAAAGACTGGGTTAGGGTTAAACCAAAATGGTCGCATAGTAAACCTTTTCTTTTTGGAAAGTGCAAGTTCATATTAGACTTGGTTGTATTTGTGCGAGGGTCCGTCTAGGAGGCTGCACATCCACAGACTGACAGGCATAACATTTTTATTAGGTCGACTTCTTATCTCGAGTGCTGGATATTAAAAACTTTTTTTTTTCATATTTCATGTTCAGTCGACTTGAGCACAGCGCAAAACTCTTATAATGGCAGGAAAAACACTGGGGTTTCTGCCTGTGTGTGCGAGTATCTGTCCGCTGCTAATCTAACACACTACTGGGCCTGTCAGCCTAATCATTTTTGTGCACAGTTATGACTGTATGATCAAGGACCTCTTGTGGTTGTGGTGATCTAAAACCTTTGAAGAACCTGTTTTATGGGCGTCCAGGTAGAATAGCGGTCTGTTCTGTTGCCTGCCAACACGAGGATCTCCGGTTCGAATCCCCGTGTTACCTCCAGCTTGGTCGGGCATCCCTACAAACGCAATTGGCCTTGTCTGTGGGTGGGTATGTGTCCTGGTCGCTGCACTAGCGCCTGCTCTGGTCGGTCGGGGCACCTTGTTTGGGGGGGGGGGGACTGGGGTCAATAGCGTGATCTTCCCGTGCGCTACGTCCCCCTGGTGAAACTCCTCACTGTCAGGTGAAAGGAAGCGACTGGTGTATCGGAGGAGGCACGTGGTAGTATGCAGCCCTCCTCGGATCAGCAGAGGAAGAGTGGGGTAATTGACCAGGTACAATTGGGGAGGAAAAGGGGGGGGGGGAACCTGTTTGATACCATAATTGAGTGCTAACTGCTCAGCTGGTTTATCGCCAGGTCTGGGTACCGGAGAAGGGGAGATGCGCCTGGCAGGGATCAGCACTTTACTGGGTGCACCCTTCTAGTTGTGTGTGTGTGTTTGTAGCCAGTGGGGGCAACTCAACAGCAAACCAATTTAACGTGGTCAGTCATATGGGAAAGCAGTCCCAAAACACTGTCTTCCGTTGTCTGCTGATGTGCTGCTGCTTCACCTGCAAGGGGAATTGTTTGGAACAGACTTGCAGCAGTGTTGATGGACAGGTGGGGCGCCACCAGCTTTGACCATCTGCTTATTCTCGGATTGATGCTTTTAAATTCTGGGATTAATAATTTGTTGCATTACTTGATATATTAGGATTTTTTTTTTTTTTTTACCATACCCCCAATATGATCTATTGCAGAACATCTTCTCACAGGACTGCCTGAAGTGTCTTCTCAGTGTACTTTGACCTAAATGAGCTTGGTAACAAAATAACTCTGTCTTTACTTAATATTTAGATTTCTTTTTAATTATTTGCAAAACGAAATTGAAATATTTTCAGCCTGTTGACATGAATCTTTCTGAAACAACTCACTTCGATAGGAGCAGACTGAAAAGACCACAGATAGGGCGTCCGTGTGGCGTGGCGGTCTGTTCCGTTGTCTGCCGACACGGGGATCGCCGGTTCGACTCCCCGTGTTACCTCCAGCTTGGTCAGGTGTCCCCACAGGCACAATTGGCCGTGTCTGCGGGTGGGAAGCTGGATGTGGGTACGTGTCCTGGTCGCTGCATTACCGCCTCCTCTGGTCAGTCGGGGTGCCTGTTTGGGGGAAGGGGGACTACGGGGAATAGTGTGATCCTCCCACGTGCTACATCCCCCTGGTGAAACTCCTCACTGTCAGGTGAAAAGAAGCAGCTGGCGACTCCACATGTGTCGTAGGCGGCATGTGGTAGTCTGCAGCCCTTCCCGGATTGGCGGAGGGGGGCAGTGACCGGGACGGCGCGGAAGATTGGGGTAGTTGGCTATGTACAACTGGGGAGAAAAAAAAAAGGGGGGGGGGTCCCAAAAAAAAAAGACCACAAATAAATATGATAAAACAAAAATAAAAATGGAAGCCATCGATACAACTTTAGTGTGATATTTATATGCTTGCGTGTGTGTGTGTGTGTGTTTCAATGAGTGACAGACAGCTTTTACATAGTAAAGGTTAGTTGTTGGCTGTGCTGAATAAATGAGTCCCCTGCCTGGATTTTCATCCCGGGACTTCTGGGTAGTTATCGGAGGCCGTCACTCCCAGAATTCTGTGGCCGTAACTTGTGATAACAAGTCATTACCTTCTGCAACCCATGCACCATGGAGAAATAAGGAGCACTCCACTGATATCCATCTCGAGTTGAAAGGAGCGATTCAGGAGGCACACGGTCAGTCAGAGAGCCAGGATAGGCCGTTTAACCCCTTCTGCAGCTCCACTAATCGCACACTTTCTCGTTGTCCAGCATGTGTTTGCAGCCCCTTCCTGTGCAGGCCATTGATTCCCTCGGACAAATGTAAGGAGAAGTAGATAATGAGCTAGTCGGCTTCATTGTCTGACCAGTCCCGTCTTCTCCTCTGAGGCTTATCAGGCGCCGCGCAGTGCCTCGCGAGCACACCCACACCAGCGCAGGCGCACACGTGTTGCACGGCACGGCTCGCGCGGGCAGGCTTTCATTTGCTCTGCCTTCCTTATTTCCCCCCGTTTCTCCGCTCGCTCTGCTGCAGCGCCTCTCACCTCAGCATGCTGGATGTGCGTATGGAAAAGCAGGATTATGTAATACATTTTTCCGTGGCCCTGAATATTTCATGTCGTTGATGGACGTGTCCTGCAGAACGCTCCGGCCGCCCTTTCAGACCGTGTTCACGAGATGCTTTCTCTCGGCCATCTGCCCTAAGCCACCCAGTATTAAAAGCAATAGATACAAGCGTCCATCTAACCCCTGGGCAAACAGTAACTAGCCAGTCTTTATGAAATCCGGTGTCTTTGGACTTTACTCGTGTTGGCTACGATGGTGGAGAGGTATATTGTTATGCTTGTGTGCTTTGTTTGTGTATGTTGTTATATTTTCATGGTGTTGGACATTTCGTTGTACATCAGGTGCCCTCTGGGACTGTAATGGCTGAACTGAATTAAACTAATCTGAACTGGGCATCAGGGTGGCGTGGCGGTCTGTTGGGTTGCCTACCAACACGGGGACCGCCGGTTCGAATCCCCCGTGTTACCTCTGGCTTGGCCGGGCATCCCTACAGACACAATTGGCCGTGTCTGCGGGGGGGGGGGGGGGTGTCCTGGTCGCTGCACTAGCGCCTCCTCTGGTTGGTCGAGGCGCCTGGAACTGGGGGGAATAGCAGGATCCTCCCACGCGCTACGGCCCCCTGGCGAAACTCCTCACTGTCAGGTGAAAAGAGGCGGCTGGCGACTCCACATGTATCGGAGGAGGCGTGTGGTAGTCTGCTGCCCTCCCCGGATTGGCAGAGGGGTTGGAGCAACAACCGGGACGGCTCGGGAGAGTGGGTTAATTGACCGGATACAATTGGGGAGAAAAAGGAGGAGGGGGGGGGTCCAAATAAAAAAAACTAAACTGAACTCATCTCAACTGGAGGGACTGAACTGAACTGAACTGAACTGGGCAGAAGTGAATTTAAGGGCATATATTGGTTATGAAGATGACGGGGGGGGTGTTTGTTGTTGGGCTCTGCATTATGCAGCAGTTGGGAGAATTAACTGTTGTGCAAACTTGCTTTCACCTCGGTCCAGAATCTCCACCCCGGTGCTGCAACCCGTGGCTGAAATGCCAGACTTGTGTGTATGTCATAATGACATTACAGCCAGGAAGTCATGTTAAAAAAAACATTGTTCGCCTTCAGTTTGCACGTGTGTGTGTGTGGGTGTGTGTGCGTGCGTGCGTGCGTGTGTGTGTGCGTGCGTGCGTGCGTGTGTGCACGTTCTAGACAGAATGAGCATGCATTTGAGAAAACACACAGGGGATGGAGCAGGGAGAGAAAGGCAGAGTAAGATTTCATCTCCTCTTTGCCTGTGTGTGTCTCTTTGCCTGTGTGTGTCTCTTTGCCTGTGTGTGTATCTCATAGAATGTAGGTCAGGCAGCCCCGTCGCTGCCTCTGAGTTTGGTAGAAAAGAGATTGCTCTGTGTGTGTGTGTGGGTGTGTGTGTGTCTGTGTGTGTGTCTGTGTGTGTGTGTTCATGAATACGTCATGTGTCCCTCATGTAAAAGGAGCATATTTGTGTGCGACCACCTTATCCTCATGTGCCATGTATGTCATCTGTATGTGGAGACGGTGGATTTCTCCCTCTGTTCTGTGTGCCTGTCATGTACGTGTCAGTGAAAATGTCACTGTGCTTTGGTATCCGTGGAACCGATCACAACCCACTTTCCATACTGCAGTGCACAGACGTAGCCTTACAGTTGGGATTGCACTAGTTTTCTGTCTGTGTATACATATGTGTGTGTGTGTGGGGTGTGTGTGTGTGTCTGTGTGTGTCTGTGTATACATATGTGTGTGTGTGTGTGTGTATGTGTATATATATATATGTGTGTATATATGTGTGTGTATATATGTGTGTGTGTGTGTGTACGTGTGTGTGTGTGTGTGTGTATATAAATACGTGTGAGTGTGGGCAAGTTGGTGTGTGCATATGTGTGTGTCAGGGCAGACAATATTCCCAGGCTATTTACAGTGTGTACCCAGGCTTTTGATAGATATATGAGCCTAGTAAAGGGCAGGCACCATATTCTCCAAGGAAGTAGAGAAAATCACACAGACACAGACACAGACACACACACACACACACACACACACACACACTGTTATGAGCTCAGCATGAGAGCTGCAGTCCCTGACCAGAGATTTCCTCGTGTCACAATGAAGAAGAAACGATGATCAATGCTCGAGTGTTTGTGTGCACGTGTCTGAATGATGCTTTTTGTTTCCATGTACTGTACATGAGCACGTGAGCAATTTCTAGGCTTGCCTGACTATTCTGTTGTGTGTGTGTGTATATATATATATATATATATATATATATATATGTGTGTGTGTGTGTGTGTGTGTATATATATATAATATATATAGATGTGTGTATGTCTTTGTCCCTGAGCATCCAGGATGGATTAGCACACCTTTCTCCCCTCCCTGTGCTGGTCGATCTGCCTGTCTGACTGCCTGTCTGTCTGCCTGCCTGTCTGCCTGCCTGTCAGC
>NW_026611177.1:53860-71360 GCF_029633865.1 Lampris incognitus | reverse complement strand
GATCTAGCTAATTACCCCATGTTGCCAAGCCTATCGCAGATGACAACCAGCCATTGCTGTGGCGGAAATCAGCGTCTGCTCCGTGTATGCTGCATAACTTACGCTACACGACTGTTCACGACTCTCGAGTCGAACACCAGCAAGCATCGCCAAATGCTACCATGTGTGAATATACACTGCTCAAAAAAATAAAGGGAACACATAAGCAATGCAATGTAGCTCCAAGTCAATGACACTTTTGAGATATCAACCTGTCCAGTTAGGAAGCAACACTGATTTGTGAATCAATTTCACCTGTTGGTAAATTGTCTAATTTCCACCAGGTGGAAATTAGACAATTTAAAAGACAACCCCTATAAAAGGAATGGATTTGCAGGTGGTGGCCACAGACCATTTGCCTGTCCTCATCTTTTCTGGCCGATCTTTGGTTAGTGTTTCATTTTGCTAGTGCCCTCACCACTAGAGGTGGCATGAGGCGGTATCTGCAACCTACAGAAGTTGCTCAGGTAGTGCAGCTCATCCAGGATGGCACATCAATGCGTGCTGTGGCAAGAAGATTTGATGTGTCTCCCAGCACAGTGTCCAGAGCATGGAGGAGGTACCAGGAGACAGGCCAGTACACCAGGAGACATGGAGGGGGCCGCAGGAGGACAACAACCCCGCAGCAGGACCGCTATCTGGTCCTTTGTGCAAGGAGGAACAGGAGGAGCACTGCCGGAGCCCTACAAAACGACCTTCAACAGGCCACTAATGTGCAGGTTTCTGCTCAAACAGTGAGAAACAGAATGCATGAGGATGGTATGAGGGCCCGACGTCCACAATTGGGGCCTGTGCTCACAGCCCAACACCGTGCAGCCCGATTGACCTTTGCCAGAGAACATCTTGGTTGGCAGATTCGCCATTGGCGCCCTGTGCTCTTCACAGATGAGAGCAGGTTCACACTGAACACATGTGACAGACGTGAGAGAGTCTGGAGACGCTGTGGAGAACGTTCTGCTGCCTGCAACATCCTCCAGCATGACCGGTTTGGGTGAGTCAGTGATGGTCTGGGGAGGCATATCCTTGGAGGGCCGCACAGACCTCTACGTGCTAGCCAGAGGTACCATGACTGCCATTAGGTACCGGGATGAGATCCTCAGACCCATTGTCAGACCATATGCTGGTGCAGTGGGCCCTGGGTTCCTGCTCATGCATGACAATGCTCGTCCTCATGTGGCCAGAGTGTGTCAGCAGTTCCTGTATGTCGAGGGCATTGATGCTATGGACTGGCCTGCCCGTTTCCCAGACCTGAATCCAATCGAGCACCTCTGGGACATCATGTCTCGTACCATCCGCCAACGCGATGTCGCACCACAGACTGTCCAGGAGTTGACCGATGCCCTGATCCAGGTCTGGGAGGAGATCCCTCAGGAGACCATCCGTCGTCTCATGAGGAGCATGCCCAGACGTTGTAGGGAGTGTATACAGGCACGTGGAGGCCACACACACTACTGAGCCTCATTTTGAATCGTCTTGAAGAATTTCCACAGAAGTTGGATCAGCCTATGTTCTCATTTTCCACTTTGATTTTGAGTATGATTCTGAATCCAGACCTTAATGGGCTAATGATTTTGATTTCCATTGATCATTCTTAGGTTATTTTGCTCTAAACACATTCCTCTGTCTAATAAATAAAGATTTTCAGCTGAAATATTTCATTCATCGAGGTCTATATTGTGTTTTTAGGTGTTCCCTTTATTTTTTTGAGCAGTGTAGTTTTCCTGAAAATTATTTTAACCCTGTTTTCTCCCCTGCCCCACCCCCCCTTTATGTGTAGAAAATGAGTTTGGAGGAGACGCGGTGAGCTTTTCCTCTACAGTTCAACGTCAGTAGAGGCCACGGAGGAAGCAGAGGTCTGGACCAAAGAGGTGACTCAACCCCAAACCATTTCAGGTAGGATTTTGGAGAGACCTGTTTTCACACACACTTGGCACAATCCTTTCACAAAAAACAACATTTCCATCGCAGATCGGTTGGTTATTATCACACCTAAACCAGTTTGGATGCAAATACACAGATTTTTTGAAATGCTAAAGCACACCCAGCAAGAAGGTTCAAGCCCCGGGGTTGTCCAACCTTGGGGGTGGTCATCCCAGGCCATCCTCTGTGTGGAGTTTGCATGTTCTCCCGTGTCCACGTGGGTTTCCTGTGGGGGCTCCGGTTTCCTCCCACTGTCCGAAGACATGTAGGTCAGGCGAATCGGCCATACTAAATTGTCTCTAGGTGTGTGTGTGTGTGGGCCCTGTGATTGCCTGCCGGCCTGTCCAGGGTGTCTCCCCGCCTCCCTCCCAATGACTGCTGGGATAGGCTCCAGAATCCCTGTGACCCTGAGAGCAGGATAAGCGGCTTGAATAATAGTTGGATGGATGGATGGTAGTGATACAGCCCAGGTATGGCACTTCCAACATGAGGAGATTTGGTCCAAATCTTAACCAATTCCAACCTATTTTTAGGGACTAGTTTCATTAATTGGCCCCATTACTGTTTACTACATCCTGTTAGCATGATATAATTGACCTGTACTCACATCTGAACCCAGTTTCAAGATTGTTTGTTTCACATTTTACATGTAGAACATTCCCGAGACAAGGCGTAGGAATCGAATGTCAGACTCACATCTCTTTAATGGCAAAACAAATTGCAGTGACAAAGAGTTTTGTTTTTTGTTGCTTAGTTTAGATCCACCCAACATTGGACTGATTTTGCATTCAGATGGCGCTCTCTCTGTTCAGCGGCGAGTGAGCGAGTGCAGTAACAGCTCTGTTTCATACCCAGAAACCCGCTGGCGAATTGTTGCATTGCGCTCAGATCAGAGCTTCCTCTGCACTTGAACCACGTTAGACACATGCGATGCTGCGGTCACCCTCCGAAAGCATTTTCCATACCTTTCCCCAAGCGGGGGCAACCTCTTCTCTGATGCCCTCTCTCCAGATTTCCCTTTCGCTTTCTCAACCACCCTCTTCCTCTCTCTCTCTCTCTCTCTCTCTCTCTCTCTCTCTCTCTCTCTCTCTCTCTGCACTACTCAGATACTATCTCCACGCCCCTCCACACCAATTCAGATGCACTTAGCATCGGGTAGGCAGGCATGTTTACTGTCACCAGATGATGCATGGCATAAATGCCTATTTGCGGGGAAATTCGATAATGCAAGTGTGGTTTTTTGGTGGCTCCCTGCTGCAACAGCAAACGCATACCAATGTGAGCGAATGCGGTGTGCATTCTGTGTGTTTGCGAGTGTTTGTGTGTGTGTGTGTGTGTGTGTGTGTGTGTGTGTGTGTTGGGGGGATGGGGCTGGGGTCGGGCGCCATATGCCTGGAACACATTTTCCCCAAAACTTCAAGGTGAAACAAAGGGAAACTGATAACAATGTGAATTGCTGTGACAGATGTCTGAGCCCCCCCCCACCATCACCACCCCATCAACACCACCAAAACCATAAAGACATGCACACAGGCACACACAAACACTTAATGCCTCATTGTGCTTGGTGTATATTGCAATAATCCTATGCGTCTCCAATCACGTTTCATTCGAAGTAATATCCAGATCCGTCTCTAGCAAACAGCGAAACCCCCCCCTTTTTTTTTTTTTTGTTGTTTCTGTATAATATTTGTCCATGTCTACTGGCATTCTGGCGCTCCATATTGTGACGAAGACCGGCGCTAGAGCCACCCTCACTTCCGAGGGAGAGAATTCACATTTTACTGTTGTATTGATGCCGACTGTACAATCAATGCAAACACAAACACAGGCGGCATTTGGAGGGCCGCTTTTCTATAATGCGAGCTGAATAAGAAATCTCGCTGCATTCCAAATGTCCTCCCGTTCTTCAAACGGGGGGGGGGGGTACACAGCAGTCTATGGGCGTTTAGTTCCCCGTCATCTCCGCTTGTGTTTATAGACTCCGATTGTGGGTTTTTGAAATGGAACGCGGCCCTCACAGTTCCCATGCAGCCGCATCATTTGAGACGTTGTGTAATTTTAAACTGAGTGAGACGCACGCCAGTGAGATGTTGCGAGCCGCATAAGAGGACGCAGATTAAAAACGGTGCATGCAAATTTGAAAAAATGGTGAAATGTTCTGCCACATAGATTGGAAGTCGGCGGTGCAAATTGGAGTATACAGTACAATAGGAGCCTTAACAACTTATCTATGGGCTGGTGCACAGACTTGAATGCACAAATTCCAACCAGAGTAAGAGTCTCTCTGCCAGTTGCTAAATACTGTTGCAGAGCACATATACCAGACATTACTCGAGTACTTCTAAACCACGACCTTTCATGAGGGTGTTGCGTGATTTTGTGTGCTCAGAATATGTTCTGTCACACATGTGCTGTCAGATTTAATGAAAAGTACAGTCTTTTAGGGCAGTGTGGCAGCGCAGGGGTTAGCGCGGTCGCCTCACAGCAAGAAGGGGCAGTCCAACCTTGGTGGGCCATCCCGGGTCGTCCTCTGTGTGGAGTTTGCATGTTCTCCCCGTGTCTGCATTGGTTTCCTCCGGGGGCTCCGGTTTCCTCCCACAGTCCAAAGACATGTAGGTCAGGTGAATTGGCTGTACTAAATTGTCCCTAGGTATGAATGTGTGTGTGTGTGTGTGTGTTTGTGTGTGTGTGATGGCCTGGCGGCCTGTCCAGGGTGTCTCCCCGCCTGCCGCCCAATGACTGCTAGGATAGGCTCCGGCATCCCCGTAACCCTGAGAGCAGGATAAGCGGTTCAGATAATGGATGGATGGATGGATACAGTGTTTTAACAAACAGTGTAACTTGCAACCCCGCCCCCACCACACACACACACACACACACACACATAATGATGACTTGAAAATCAGAATTGATAGTGATGTAATGTGCCACACCCCACCTTAGGTAAAAGTCAAAACTCATTTAAATTAGATTAGATTAGATTAGATTATGCCTGCATTGGCTTCAGAGTTCTCTATCTGTGGCCTATTTGTAGTTGAATATACGGTTTCATTTACAGTAGTGACTTTAAACTACACTTACCAGCTAGAAATGTCCGGCAGCTGTTGACATTTCTAGCTGGTATGTTTTGTTTTTAAATTTTTCCTCTTTTTCTCCCCAATTGTACTTGGCCAATTACCCCACTCTTCCGGGCCGCCCCGGTCGCTGCTCCACCCCCTCTGTCGATCATTGGAGGGAGGAGGGCTGCAGACTACCAGATGCCTCCTTCGATACATGTGGAGTCACCAGCCGCTTCTTTTCACCTGACAGTCAGTATGTTTACATGATGTTAGAAAAATTGGATTTATTGTGTTGGTCCGACTAAAACTGGACTTCTAAAATACATGTAAATGTGTTAGTCCGACTGAAATCGTACCAAACCGAATTTCTCGAAGTTGGACTAACACATCTAGATAATGCGGCTGGGGATCGATTTACCCTGGCATGTACAATCAGCTCCGAACTGGCCTAGGCGTTCCGGGCATGATCCATAGTTCCCACGGCGGTCTTTCACCCGGAAGTCGAACAGCGTAGTATCAACATGGCGAGTGCTAGAGCGAGAACCACGCATTTCTGGACAGACGAGGAGACAAACTTTATGTTGTGTCAGCTAAAGGAGGTGAATATCCTAAAGCACATGGATGGAAGGAGAACACAGAATGGCAAACTATATAAGAAAGTGGCAGAAAAGTTGGACGAAGCGGGATTTAAAAGAACCCCCAAGCAAATCCGTGTTGCCCCGAAGCACCTCAAACAGGCCTACTACTACAGGCCTGCTAGCCTGTTTGTCGCTTGTTTGGTAGGTGACGCAATAGGTTAACCGGAAGAAGGTCCAGTAGCAACCAGCTGAAAGGGGGCGTATCGCCACCTACCGTACCGGGGTCGGACATATTTCCGTCAATAAATCGATTCTCCCCCGGTTGCTGTATATTGGGACAACAACAGTAGTCAAATTACATGGCCTAATCCAGCTATAACCGTAGCTCGACTTCACTGTGCATGTAAACACAGTCACCGAGGAGTTTCACCGGGGGGACATAGCGCGTGGGAGGATCATGCTATTCCCCCAAGTTCCCCCTCCCCCCTGAACAGGGCCCCGACCGACCAGAGGAGGCGCTAGTGCAGCAACCAGGACTCATACCCACATCCAGCTTCCCACCTGCAGACACAGCGAATTGTGTCTGCAGCCGCCCGACCAAGCCGGAGGTAACGCGGGGATTCAAACCGGTGATCCCCGTGTTGGTAGGCAACGGAATAGACCACTACACTACCTGAACTCCCCGCCGCTGAGTTTTTTTAATTTTTTTATTTAATGTTTGTTTGGTTACCTGGCCTGTTTAAAGTTTGACCACTGAGACTCACTCAGCTGGACCTATAATGCCATTGATCTGGGGTCTAATTGAGACACAGACAGAAGAGGAGGGGGCTTCCTCCTAATCCTTAGTAAGCTGGCTAACCTTCATTACTGCCATGACATTTCCCCATGGGGTGGCAAGAGAATGACAGAGAGAGAGAGAGAGGGGGAGAGGGAGACTATGAGGGGCTCTCCAGCACATTAGCATATGTGGAGCCACAGGGCCCGCTGCTTGGACCAGGTCTCACAAGGAGCCTTGAGGGAGGAGACGGGCACAGCAACACGCAGCACTGCCATTATTGTATTTGGTTGTAATCAGCTGTTGTTGATGTTTCAAGATGTGTCCCCAGAGACAGTCTAACAGCTTCAGACTGACACTGTGTGTGTGTGCGTGCGTGCGTGTGTGCACGCTACTGTATTAAGCATGTGTAGCTGTGCACAAACCACATATGCAGGTCAGCTGGTCACTCGTGACCCACAGAAACACCAGTGAGAGATTGCTGTAATAAAACTGATAATGAGGCCGCATGGTCAGATTCAGTATTCGACTTGACAAAAAGCTTTTGTTGAGTTGTAACGCGTCTTTTGAATTTACATTCGTATCTAATCTCTGACATTCTTGAGAGCCCATATTTCTCCAGATGAAAAAAATAAATGAGGGCAACATGGTTGTTCCTTCCATATGGAGCGGGTTGCAGTAGGGGTTAGGTTTGGAGGGAATTCTTCAACCACCCCCTCGTATTGTGGACCACAGGTTTTGATGAAGAAAAATGAACATAAAAACTACATAAGCATGTTGAGATGGAGAGGAAGACCTCCAGCAGGGGTGGGTGAACTTGATGAATTTATCATGAACCATTTAGGAACATACACATGGACTCAGGTTAAGTGCGCACACACACACACACACACACACAAACACACACACACACACACACACACACACACACACACACACACACACACAATGATGGAGCACATGCGGTTTGTCTGTCTGTCTGAATGAGGCATGCTGACCCAAGGCGAGAGAGAGTGGGATTGATAAGTTGAAACTTTTTTTTTCCTTCTCTCTGTTTCTTTTCACTTCTCTGTTTCCCTCCGAAGGAAGAATTTCCCTTTTATTGCCATGGAAACCAGATTTCTACCTCATAGAAATAAATATAGGTATTTTAGGTTCTTCCACCTTGTACTTTCTATGAAACCAGACACAAACACACACACACACACGTGCAAACACATACACACACATACGCACACTTCTCCTCGCACCACAAAAATACTCTTGATCATCCCCTCACCGTTGCACTAATAAGATTTACTAGGTGTCTTTGTCTTGTATCATTTTATTTTTCTCCGGCTGAAACATTTATGGGCTTTCATAAAAGAAGCGCACCATTAGGGTTGAGGGCTCCACAGTACAGTAAGTGCGGTGTTAATAAATCACGTTTAATAAAAAGAGACATGTAAACAGAACCACGGGCCCCCTTGTCAGAGTGCAGACCAGGCAAATACAGGACTATGAATATTTGGGGAAGGATGGAGATAGCCGCGTAATGGCAGCGTGGCGTCTTCTGAAGAATTCATGACCAGTTAGCGAGGGTTTAGACCTGCCATTAGTGGGGTATGAAGGTCTGGTGGAGGCACTGGGAGGTATACACAGTACTTCATCTGCCAGGCGGCAGATGTGAGGGGACGTGATGGGGAGAAAAATGTGTTGGGCACGACGAAGATGCTGTCTGTCCACTTCTATAAGAATAACTAAGTGTCAAAGATCAGAAATTGGTGTCCGGGTGGTATGGCGGTCTGTTCCGTTGCCTACCAACACGGGGATCACCGGTTCGAATCACCTTGTTACTTCTGGCTTGGTCAGGCATCCCTACAGACACAATTGGCCGTGTCTGCGGTCAGGAAGCCAGATGTGGGTATGTGTCCTGGTCGCTGCACTAGCGCCTCCTCTGGTAGGTCAGGGTGCCTGTTCAGCAGGGAGAGGGAACTGGGGGGGAATAGCGTGATCCTCCCATGCGCTACGTCCCCCCAATGAAACTCCTCAGTCAGGTGAAATGAAGCGGCTGGCGACTCCAGATGTATCGGAGGAGGCACGTGGTGGTCTGCTGCCCTCCCCGGATCGGTAGAGGGGTTGGAGCAGTGACCGGGACGGCTCGGGAGAGTGGGGTAACTGGCCAAATACAATTGGGGGGGGGGGGGATAAAGATCAGAAATTGCTAAGTGGAGGGCCATACTGCTCATTGGTAAATGGGTAGATAGTTGGTTTAATGGATGCATGGATGGATGGTTGGATCTTCTTCATCTTCTTCAACCCCCGTCAGTGCGGGGGGTCTTTTGTTTGTATTTCTAAGCACTTTTGGAAATTGGAAGCTTGGAAACTTTCGCATACAAACAGTATTGTATGAGCACTGCGTCTTGGTTGGTCATCAACTAAATCTAAATATTCTGGTCTAAGAAAAATCAGGAATTGCCGAGTGAAAGGCCATACGGCTTATTGGTAAATGGGCAGATAGTTGGTTTAATGGATGTGTGGATGGATGGTTGGATGATGTGTTTAAGAAGAATTCATTATCAATTCTAAGAAAATTCAACACTCGTCTTTTACAACTTTTTTTTTTTGCATCATCTTTTACCCCACCACTGTGTCTTTTGTTTGTATTTCTAAGCACTTTGGAAATCGAAAGTTTGGAAACGTTCACAAACAGACACCATTGTATGAGCACTGCGTCTTGGTTGATTCATCAACTAAATCTAAGAATTCTGGTCAAATATACACTCATCTGCCACTTTATTAGGCACACCCGTCCAACTGCTCGTTAACGAAAATTTCTAATCAGCCAATCACATGGCAGCAACTCAATGCATTTAGGCATGTAGACATGGTCAAGACGATCTGCTGCAGTTCAAACCAAGCATCAGAATGGGGAAGAAAGGTGATTTAAGTGACTTTGAACGTGGCATGGTTGTTGGTGCCAGACGGGCTGGTCTGAGTATTTCAGAAACTGCTGATCTACTGGGATTTTCACGCACAACCATCTCTAGGGTTTACAGAGAATGGTCCGAAAAAGAGAAAATATCTAGTGAGCAGCAGTTCTGTGGGCGAAAATGCCTTGTTGATGCCAGAGGTCAGAGGAGAATGGCCAGACTGGTTCGAGCTGATAGAAAGGAAACAGTAACTCAAATAACCACTCATTACAACCGAGGTATGCAGAAGAGCATCTCTGAACGCACAACACGTCGAACCTTGAGGCAGATGGGCTACAACAGCAGAAGACCACACCGGGTGCCACTCCTGTCAGCTAAGAACAGGAAACTGAGGCTACAATTCGCACAGGCTCACCAAAATTGGACAATAGAAGATTGGAAAAACGTTGCCTGGTCTGATGAGTCTCGATTTCTGCTGCGACATTCGGATGGTAGGGTCAGAATTTGGCGTCAACAACATGAAAGCATGGATCCATCCTGCCTTGTATCAACGGTTCAGGCTGGTGGTGGTGGTGTAATGGTGTGGGGGATATTTTCTTGGCACACTTTGGGCCCCTTAGTACCAATTGAGCATCATGTCAACGCCACAGCCTACCTGAGTATTGTTGCTGACCATGTCCATCCCTTTATGACCAGTGTTCCCATCTTCTGATGGCTACTTCCAGCAGGATGACGCGCCATGTCATAAAGCTCGAATCATCTCAGACTGGTTTCTTGAACATGACAATGAGTTCACTGTACTCAAATGGCCTCCACAGTCACCAGATCTCAATCCAATAGAGCACCTTTGGGATGTGGTAGACCGGGAGATTCGCATTATGGATGTGCAGCTGACAAATCTGCAGCAACTGCGTGATGCTATCATGTCAATATGGACCAAACTCTCTGAGGAATGTTTCCAGTACCTTGTTTAATCTTTGCCACGAAAGATTAAGGCAGTTCTGAAGGCAAAAGGGGGTCCAACCCGGTACTAGCAAGGTGTACCTAATAAAGTGGCCAGTGAGTGTATAGTATGCAGGGGCGTCCAGGTGGCGTGGCAGTCTATTCCGTTGCCTAGCAAGATGGGGATCTCCGGTTCAGATCCCCGTATTACCTCCGGCTTGGTCGGGCGTCCCTACAAACACAATTGGATGTGTTTGTGGGTGGGAAGATGGATGTGGGTTTGTGTCCTGGTCGCTGCACTAGCGCCTCCTCTTGTTGTCCGGGGCGCCTGTTTGGAGGGGCGGGGGTGGGGAGGAGAAACTGGGGGGAATAGCGTCATCCTCCCACGTGCTACGTCCCCCTGGTGAAACTCCTCACTGTCAGATGAAAAGAAGCGGCTGGCGACTCCACATGTATCAGATGAGACATGTAATAGTCTGCAGCCCTCCCCCGGCAGAGGGGGTGGAGCAGCGACTGGGACAGCTTGGAAGAGCGGGGTAATTGGCCAAGTACAATTCAGAGAAAAAGGGGGGGGGGATCCCCAAAAAACCCTATATATATATACTACCACTACTTTCGGCTGCTGCCGTTAGAGGTCGCCACAGCAGATCATCCGTTTCCATTTCTTCCTGTCTTTGCATCTTCCTCTGTCACACCAGCCACCTGCATGTCCTCTCTCACCACATCCATAAACCTCCTCTTTGGCCTTCCTCTTTTCCTCTTCCCTGGCAGCTCCATATTCAGCATCCTTCTCCCAATATACCCAGCATCTCTCCTCCACACATGTCCAAACCATCTCAATCTTGTCTCTCTTGCTTTGTCTCTGTCCAACCTGAGCAGTCCCTCTAACCGTTCCTAATCCTGTCCTTCTTCATCACTCCCAATGAAAATCTTACCATCTTCAACTCTGCCACCTCCAGCTCCACCTTCTGTCTTTTCATCAGTGCCACTGTCTCCAAACCATACAACATAGCTGGTCTCACAACCATATGCTAAACCTTCCCTTTAACTCTTGCTGGTACCCTTCTGTCGCAAATCACTCCTGACACTCTTCCACCCACTCTACCCTGCCTGCACTCTCTTCTTCAACTCTCTTCTGCACTCTTCATTACTTGCGACAGTTAACCCCAAGTATTTAAACTCATATGCCTTCGTCACCTCCACTCCTTGCACCCCCACCATTCCGCTGTCCTCCTTCTCATTCACACATAGGTATCCTGTCTTGCTCCTACTGACTTTCATTCCTCTTCTCTCCGGTGCATACCTCCACCTCTCCAGGCTCTCCTCAACCTGCAACCAACTCTCGTTACAGGTCATAATGTCATCCGCAAACATCATAGTCCACGGAGACTCCTGCTTGATCTCGTCCGTCAACCTGTCCATCACCATTGCGAACAAGAAAGGGCTCAGAGCTGATCCTTGATGTAATCCCACCTCCACCTTGAACCCATCTGTCATTCCAACTGCACATCTCACCATTATCACACTTCCCTCATACATATCCTGCACCACTCCTACATATCCTGCACCACTCCTACATACTTCTCTGCAACTCCGGAATTCCTCATACAATACCACACCTCCACTCTCGGCACCCTGTCATATGCTTTCTCTAAATCCACAAAGACGCAATGTAACTCCTTCTGGCCTTCTCTATACTTCTCCATCTACATTCTCAAAGCAAACATCACATCTGTGGTGCTCTTTTGTGGCATGAAACCATACTGCTGCTCACTAATCGTCAACTCTCCTCTTAACCTAGCTTCTATTACTCTTCCCTATATCGTCATGCTGTGGCTGATCAACTTTATACCTCTGTAGTTCCTACAGTTCTGCACATCACCCTTATTCTTGAAAATCGGTACCAGTATACTTTTTCTCCACTCCTCAGGCATCCTCTCACCTCCAAGATTGTGTTAAACAATCTAGTTAAAAACCCCACTGCCATAACTCCTAAACATCTCCATGCCTCTACAGGTATGTCATCAGGACCAACTGTCTTTCCACTCTTCATCCTCTTCATAGCTGCCCTCACTTCCTCCTTGCTAATCCACCGCACTTCCTGATTCACTATCCCCACATCATCCAACCTTCTGTCTCTCTCATTTTCTTCATTCATCAGCCCCTTAAAGTATTCCCTCCACCTTCTCAGCACACTCTCCTCGCCTGTCAGCATATTTCCATGTCTATGCTTGATCGCCCTAACTTGCTGCACATCCTTCCCAGCTTGGTCCCTCTGTTTAGCCAATCAGTACAAGTGCTTTTTTCCTTCCTTAGTGTCTAATCTCTCATACAACTTGCCATACGCCTTTTCTTTTGCCTTTGCCACCTCTCTCTTCGCTTTATGCTGCATTCCCTTCTTCTCCTGTCTACTTTCTTAATCTCTCTGACTATCCCACTTCTTCTTTGCCAACCTCTTCCTCTGTATACTTTGGTGTACTTCCTCATTCCACCACCAAGTCTCCTTGTCTTCCTTCCTCTGTCTTGATGACACCCAGTACCTTCCTAGCTGTCTCCCTCCCTATTTCTGCAGTGCTTGCCCAGCCATCTGGCAACTCTTCACTACCACCCAGTGCCTGTCTTAACTCCTGCCTGAACTCCACACAACAGTCTTCCTTCTTCAACTTCCACCATTTGATCTTCAGTTCTGCCTTTACTCGCTTCCTGTTCTTGGTCTCCAAAGTCATCCTACAGACCACCATACAATGCTGCCTAGCTATGTTTTCCCCTGTCACCACCTTGCAGCCTCCAATCCCTTTCAGATCACGCCTTCTACATAAGATATAGTCCAACTGTGTGCACTTCCCTCCACTCTTGTGCATCATGCTGTGTTTCCTCCCTCTTCTTGAAATATGTATTCACCACAGCCATTTCCATCCTTTTCGCAAAATCCACCACCATCTGTCCTTCCACATTTCTCTCCTTGACACCATACCTACCCATCACCTCCTCATCACCTCTGTTCCCTTCACCGACATGTCCATTGAAGTCCACTCCAATCACCACTCTCTCCTCCTTAGGTACCCTCTCCACCACTTCATCCCACTCACTCTAAAATTCTTCTTTCTCTTCCATCTCACACCCAACTTGCGGGGCATATGCGCTGATAACATTCATCAATACACCTCGATTTCATGCTTCATACTCATCACTCTGTCTGACTCTCTTCACCTCCAGCACCTCCAGCACACTCTTGACATACTCTTCCTTCAGAATTACCCCTACCCCATTTCTCCTCCCATCCACACCTTGATAGAAGAGTTTGAACCCACCTCCGATACTCCTGGCCTTACTCCCCTTCCACCTGGTCTCTTGCACACACAGTATGCCTACCTTCTTCTTCTTTCATCATTTCAGCCAGCTCTCTCCCTTTACCAATCATAGTGCCAACATTCAAAGTTACGGCTCTCACCTCCACACTCCTAATCTTCCTCCTCTCTGCTGCCTCTGGACATGCCTTCCCCCCTCTCCTTCTCCTTTGCCCAGCAGTAGCATAGTTTCCACCGGCACCCTGCTGGTTAACAGTACCGGTGGCGGTCGTTGGTAACCTGGGCCTTGACCGATCCGGTATAGAAATCTTATTTATGATTCACATATTTGATTTGGCAAAGATTTTACACTGGATGCCTTTCCTGACTGGCTTGTGCATCCTCAGTGGCTGGGTTTATATATATATATATATATATATATACTATATATATATATATAGTATGCATTTATTTTTTACATTACAACAGTTTGTCCAAATATATATTGACCTTTGGTGAGGACAAGCTCTCTGGTGGTCATTTTACAAGATTGTGTTCACTTGCAAGAGGACAGCCGCATTGAAAAAGTGTTTTTCCATCCAGATCTGAAATACTGCTGTGTGATATATAACAGTTTTGTGTACTGTAAACCACTTTTTTTTCTTTATTTAGGAGACAGGATTTTATTTATTACACAAATGTTTCAAAGGATTTACCAAGAGACTTGCAGTTAGGACACTGAACTGTGTGTGTGTGTGTGTGTGTGTGTGTGTGTGTGTGTGTGTGTGTGTGTGTGTGTGAGAACCAGACAAAAGATGTGAAATACCTGTGCATGCGGGGAGATTAGGTTTCATCTGTGTAATTCTGTCGGATTGGCCCAAATGTGGAGGAGGAAGGATATATTTGGCAACCAAACATAAAATGAGGAAGACACATTTGGCAGGGAAGAGTGCTCTGAACCACGCTGGGAATTTACACAATTTGGAGATATTAATTTTGAGATGCTATGCGCATGCACCCACGCACGCGCACGTGTGTATACACGTGTGTGTGTGTGTGTGTGTGTGTGTGTGTGTGTGTGTGTGTGTGGGGCGCATGTTATTTTAACAGCCTGTTTGTGCCTCCTCTGCAGATGGAGGTGGATGCGGACGATAAGCGCCATCGCACACGCTCCAAAGGTATCAGCACAGCCCCACACAAACACAAACACACAGTCAATCACATGCGCGCGCACATACACACACACACACACATACCCTCCTCAATTCAAAGTAGCTTCCACTGCTCAGGGGTGACCTTCCCCATTCCATCGTACACACACACACACACGCATGCCACTGCACAAATCCCAGATTGTCACAATTCAATTGCCCTTTTTCACCATCCTCTCTCCTTTGTTTTTCCATTCTCTCTCTCTCTCTCTCTCTCTCTCTCTTCTCTCTCTCTCTCTCTCTCTCTCTCTCTCTCTCTCTCTCTCTCTCTCTCTCTCTCTCTCATTAGTCGCCATTGTTTGTACCAAAAATAAAATGCCCCACCATTAAAAAAATAGAAGCAAAACCAAAACAAAATACATGTGCATAGTTTTAAGCATGAACTTTTCAAATTTAAGAACACACCCCTGGTAGTGTTTATATGGTTGTTTTGATACTATATTTAATGGTAATGCTATGGACAGTGTAAATCATTGCTAAAAAGGTAGATTTTTGGGAATTAGCATATTAGCACTAATAGTCAAATTTGTAATCATTCCTCTCTCTCGCTCTCTCTCTCTCTCTCTCTCTCTCTCTCTCTCTCTCTCTCTCTCTCTCTCTCTCTCTCTCTCTCTCTCTCTCTCTCTCTCTCTCTCTCTCTCTCTCTCCCCCTATCTCAGTGCCTGTGGATCCAGCATTAACAGAGCTTTTCAGGTCAGTGGGATTAAAAAAGTTCACTGCATGTGCGCTCTCTCTCTCTCTCTCTCTCTCTCTCTCTCTCTCTCTCTCTCTCTCTCTCTCTCTTCTCTCTCTCTCTCTCTCACCAGCGTTGAATTCAGGACCTACCTCTCTCTACCTGTCACTATTTACGTCTCCATCCAAAAGTTGCACAAATTCGAAAGCAATTTTTCAAAAGACAGAAAAGCGATGAATGAATCAGTGTGTTTTCATCAATGGCTGTCATACAAATATTCTGAAGGTGAGCAACAAGGTTTGATAATCAAAAGAGCATCAGCCAACAAAATGGACCGATGGCATGTGGACTAGCTAGCTGTTGCAAGTGGTATGTAATAACAGCTCTATCAGTTGTTTATTACTCTATTACATGAAGTCCAGAGACCGCATAGAGGGCATGCAGTGGCTTATGTAATGAGGGCTGGACTGACCGTCGCACCAGAGTGAAGTCCACCATATGTCTGGGAACACCAATGCATCAAGCATGTGACGCTTATGTCATCATTTATTAAAAAGAATAAGTTTCCAGGTGTCCGGGTGTCATGGCGGTCTGTTCCGTTGCCTTCTAACGTGGAGATCGTTGGTTTAAATCCCCGTGTTACCACTGGTTTGGTCGGCTGTCCCTACAGATAAAATTGGCCGTGTCTGCGGGTGGGAAGCAAGATGTGGGTATGTGTCTTGGTCACTGCAGTAGCGCCTCCTCTGGATGGTCAGGACGACTGTTCGGGGCAGGGGGAACTGGTGACTCCACATGTATCGGAGGAGGCGTGTGGTAGTCTGCAGCCCTCCCCGGATTGGCAGAGGGGGTGGAGCAGCGACCGGAACGGCTTGGAAGAGTGGGGTAATTGGCCAAGTACAACTGGGGAGAAAAAGTGGGAAAAAAAAATCTGTTTCCATCACCCCTTATCTCATTTTCTCTTTATTAACACGTCAACTTTTCCATCTCAGCCCAATGTAACAACTATTTTTGCGTTTCCATTCAGGTTTTCTTCTGAGCAAATTCAAAATCCGCATCAAAACTGGTGGCTGGAAACCCACTTACACTATTTTATGCCTCTTTTTTGGCTTAATCATCGGGTATGATACGTCTCTCTTTCTGCCTCTTCCTCTCTGCTTCATCTCTCTCTCTGTCTCTCTCTTTGCAAAGCTTCGGTGTCACCAAAGATAACTGCAGAACAGCAATAATAACCACAAATCTTTTATCCTCTGGTTAATACAATTTTCTTGTATGAAATATTAAGCAAGAGGGTTTTCTCCCTTTTTAATGTTCCGACTAGATGAGATAAATAATTCTGTTTTTTGTCTCGTGTAGTAGATGATATTTAACATGATGGCCAATTATCAATTCATTACGCGTGGAACAAATGTTTTTCACCCTCCTCGTGCCTACAGCCTACACCACTTTATCAGTGGGTTTGGCTGCAGGACGAGTCAATACAATTTCTTTTTAGGATTTGAAGGCTTTCTTTCCAATATAATAATTATGACAAAATTTCCGATATCGTAATTCTTTTTTTTTGTGATCCCCCCCCGTTTTTTTCTCCCAAAAACACCCCCCCCCCCAAAATAAATAAATGTAAAAAAATTGGGGGGGGGTTTCCCCCTCTTTTTCTCCCCAATTGTATCCGGCCAAATACCCCACTGTTCCGAGCCGTCTTGGTCATTGCTGCACCCCCTCTGCCGATCCGGGTAGGACTGCAGACTACCACATGCCTCCTCTGATACACGTGGAGCCGCCAGCCGCTTCTTTTCACCTGACAGTGAGGAGTTTCACCAGGGGGTTGTAGCACATGGGAGGATCACGCTATTCCCCCCCTCCCCCTTTAACAGTCGCCCCCGACCGACCAGAGGAGGCGCTCGTGCAGCGACCAGGATACATACCCACATTCAGCTTCCCTCCTGCAGACACGGCCAATTGTATCTGTAGAGACGCCTGAGCAAGCTGGAGGTAACACGGGGATTCGAACCAGAGATCCCTGTGTTGGTAGGCAACGGAATAGACCGCTGCGCTACCCCGGATGCCCCCAATGTCATAATCCTAACAAAATAAGTCATACTTC
>NW_026611177.1:0-53660 GCF_029633865.1 Lampris incognitus | reverse complement strand
GTATGCATTGCACAAGAGTTTCTCATCCGTTGACATCAGTGAATGGCGGGAAGTAAGCCGGTTTGCTATAGCGGTCTATGGCGATAATGACATCCTCAGCAAGTATTGTGCATGTTATAGAGGTGCCGTCACTATGATTAAAATATGGAAATAATGTTGACAAAAAAGTGAAGTGTTAGTCAGTGTGTACATACAATAGTCTGTGTCCAGGATAATGAGAATATAGCCTGTATATAGCGTATATAGCCTAAGTGCATTAACATTAGCCACTCAGACAGTTTGTCTTTTTAATGGAGCTCTATGAATATTCTGCCTGTCAGCCCAGTGCAGCACATACCGGCATGGGTAAAAACAATTGTTTTCGATTGTAATTTCCCCTTTTTACTTCTACTTCACTTTAATTTTTGTCTTGCTTTCCGTCTCTCTGCCATTCCCACTGTCACCATCACAATACAGAACTTTACTCAGCATAATGTGAAACCTGTTTGGAAATTCACTTCACTTCATTGGATATTTCCAAGTGTCCTCTACTTGCCTTTGTAAGTTGTTTCTACCCTAGGATGTGTGAATTTCATTTTGTCCTTGGCTGTGCGTTGGGAGGTGGCTGCGACGAAGATAAGGGTCCCTGCCCACCTATATATCAATAAATAATATCCCACCTAGAAGATTACTGTGTACCCCTTAGCTGATATTCATAGATAGTACAAGGTGTACTCTCCGTCTGTCTGTTTTTCGGTCAGTCTGTCCATCCATCTGATTCTCTCCCTCTTTCTCATCCTTGCAGTATTTGCTTTCCTCCAACCATTTTCCATCATCATCCCTCTCTCTTTCCCCTCTGTTTCTCTTTCCTCCGTCACTCATTTCTTTCCTTCTCTCTCTCTCTCTCTCTCTCTCTCTCTCTCTCTCTCTCTCTCTCTCTCTCTCTCTCTCTCTCTCTCTCTCTCTCTCTCTCTCTCTCTCTCTCTCGCTCTCTCTCTCCTTCTCCCTCCCTTGCACTCTTTCCTTCCACTGCTGCCTGCAGATAGTAATTAATCAGGGGATCGATGCGAAGCCTATCTCCAGGCCGGGGCGTCTATAATGTCGATAATGCTGCTCGATGGCCTCGCTCCCCAGAGAGCTGATAGTCTTCAGGACGTACATGCTTGACTTTGCATGGCACAGCCTGGACTGGCCTAGATAGGCTGCTGTGCGATCACCTTTCTGTGTGTGTGTGTGTGTGTGTGTGTGTGTGTGTGTGTGTGTGTGTGTGTGTGTGTGTGGTGTTGTGTGTGTGTGTGTGTGTGTGTGTGTTTGTGTGTGTGTGTGTGTGCTTACATGGTGTGTGTGTGCTTACATGTGTTCATGTGTGCTTACATTGCTTGCATATACATACACTACACACACACATCCACACAAATGGGTTGAAAATTAAGTGTGATGAGAGGAGCCAGGTGGAGGAGTAAGTGCAAATTGCACTGACTGTATTTGTTTGTGTACTTGGTTGTGTGACTGACTGGGGTAAGACACCGAATATAAGCCTCGAAGTCACCCGAATGCAAGGTTCAACTAGACCACGGCGTGAGTAAGAGAGAGAGAGAGAGGCATCAGATGAGCAAATGTGTTTTTATGTGAGTTGGGTTAATGTATTGGGGGTTATAGAAACCTGTGCTGCACCATACTTCATATTATAGCATATGTACATTGTGCACAGGCATTATTTGGGGCAGGTTTGATGAGATGGGAGCCAGTCAGTCGATGGTGCTTGCGCTCAGTGTGTGTGTGTGTGTGTGTGTGTGTGTGTGTGTGTGTGTGTGTGTGTGTGTGTGTGTGTGTGTGTGTGTGTGTGTGTGTGTGTGTGTGTGTGTGTGTGTGTGTGTGTGTGTGTGTGTGTTCATGTGTCATTGCAGCTGTTCCACTTTTGGCTGTGGCCGAAGCAGCCACATCAGCAGCAAACATGCAAGCCATCCAAGGTAAAACCAGCCTTTATCATTCACGGCCCCCAGTTACACCGGGTGAACTCTGTTCTATGAAAGAAAGAAAGAGAGAAATGGCAGTTGTGCAGGAATCGGTAAACCTCACCGTGGGTTTTCGTAGGAAGGTGAGCTTGACAGTCAGCTCCCGGTGCTAATGTTTCCCTCCGACTCTCTTTGTTGCCTGCATATTTACAGTCTCCTATGCTAATCATGTTTATTGGGGTGTATGAGCACCACACACAAGCTCAGAAGGGAAGGATTGCTTTATGCCAGAGATGGTACACGAGAGGCACTGGGCTGAAAATTGCTCCCCCCCCCAACCCCCCATTTCAAGAAATAAATGGTTCCTTCTGCAGTAATCTAATTTCAAAAGACAAAAAGAGCTGTCTTATGTAACTAGGGCACCACCAGCTTCTGCTAATTATGGTGTTAATGCGTAAGGAAGAATTCCCCTGATTTTAAATAAGAACGGAAATTCGTGAAAGAGCGTTTGTTCGTTGTACATTTGCTCATCTGAGTACTGGTGAATTTAAATGTGGCACTTGAATGGTATTACAAACTCAGTTTTAATGATATGAGTCCGTCAGGAGTTTTTTATGTTTTGTTGTATTTTGGTATTTGATGTTGTGACTCACCGTTTGAAATCCATCAATATGCAAGGATGTCCAATGTGGAGGACTTATTTTCTTAGGCTGGTTCAAAGGAGTACGGATTTTGTTCATTTTGCATGAATAGAGGTCGAGAAGTTGAAATCCAGAGTGGTGCCCGCTGGCACCTTGACCGTGCAGGATTTACAGACAGTCCGTGTGTGCTTTTGCGCCGGGGCGTTCTGGACAGTTAAGCTCGGCCGATACTGATAAAGCCCCTCTTGTTTTACCTTAGTGGTTTTGTGCATCCTGCACAAAAGAAGTCGGGTTCTTACCTCGACCGGCCGGCCAAACGACAGAGGCGTGTAGCTCCAGCCCCGACCGTTAATTGCCAGCGTCGGAGCTGAGACATGGCCTTGCAGGAAATGATCAAGTTAATGAAATGTTTTAATCATTCAGCGTAATTGTGGAACGTGACGAGCGTGCCGGTGAATCCCCGGTCTGGCTGCTCGTATGCAGGGTGGCTCTCAAACATGCGCACACACCACCAAACGTTCACCTACGCACAAGCACCACTATTATGCTCTCTCTCTCTCTCTTCCTCCCTCTTTCTCTCTCTCACTGTGACGCACACACACACACACACACACACACACACACACACACACACACACACACACACACACCACACATACACTTGCTTTCCCATGGTGCTATCCTCATCCTTATTACGTGCCAGGCTCTCGGGTGATAGAGCGAGGGAGATCAGCCCGTGTTATAATTACTTGCCCTTGTCTGCTTGGGGTCATTTCTCTAACCCCTCCCCACTCCCACCCCCGTCCCAGAGCCTGTGTGCCCACTGGTTCTGGCCTCCACAGCCACTCTCCACATCGGGGATTGTGGTGCATTGATTTGAGAGATTCAGAAAGAAAAAGAAAAGGAATGAGAAAATGAGAGCCTTGCTCTCTGTCTCTCTCTCTCTCTGTATCTCTCTCTCTCTGTCTCTCTCTGTCTCTCCCCCTTTCGCTGTCTTTCATACCTCATACCACTCACATACCCCCCCCCCACACACACACATGCTTGTCTTCTTTGCTCGCCAGATAAACAAAGTTAAGCTAAACAAACAAGAGCATAGCAGCCCCTTTAGCGAGCCTGAGACCCTCTCTCTCTCTCTCTTTCTCTATCTCTCCCTCTCTTTCTTTCTCTGTCTCGTTTGTCCCTCCATCGCTGACCCTCTCTTCCCCTGCTGCTGTTCATCTTTACTGCACATTCTACTTCCCTCTCCTTCCTGCCTCATTCCTCTTTCTCATCCTCTCTGTTTTTCTGCCCAGTATCCTGGTCCTCTCGTCATCTTCCCCCTCTCTGTCTCTCCAACCCTCCTTCCTCCTTCTCTCAGAGAGAGAGAGCAAGAGTCTCTCTCTTGCTCTCTCTCTCTGTATCTCTCTCCCTCTTTCTCTCTTTCTTTTTCTCGCTCTTCATCTCTCTTTCTCTCTTTCTTCCTCTCCCTCTTTCTCTCTGTCTTTTTCTTCCTCTCTGTCTCTTTCTCTGTCTCTTTCTCTCTCTTACTTCCTCTCTCTCTGTCTTTCTCTCTCGCTCTCCCTCTCTCGCTCTCCCTCTCTCTCTCTCTCTCTCTCTCTCTCTCTCTCTCTCTCTCTCTCTCTCTCTCTCTCTCTCTCTCTCTCTCTCTCTCTCTCCTCCCCTCTCTCGGCTGACTCTGGCAGAGCTAATTCCCTCTTCAGATGGTGCGGTGCTCATTTGCATACTTATCAAAGTGTTTGGACTACCCGACAGAAGCTGTAAGAAGGTGGGGTCATTAATATGTTAATTAGCCCACCCCACCCCACCCCCACCCTCGCCTTTAGACGTACAACCGTATCCTCCATCTCCCCCTGCCTCTCGCACACGCACCCACACACAACACACACACACACACAGCCTTTTAATGTTTGAATACCTTCAGAGGCCCCACAAATGCCATAAGACTATTTACATACCAACACATGGGGGTTCTTTAACAGCTATCTGCCACACGTGTGCGTGCATGCGTGTGTGCGTGCGTGCATGCGTGCATGCGTGCGTGCGTGTGTGTGTGTGTGTGTGTGTTTCATACATCACCATCCTTTAGATGCTATAAGGTCATGGATTAGCATCATTTTTATGTGCATTATGTGCATAGGAAACTCCATATATGAGCTATGGATCTCAGTGTGATTTACTGCCCACAGCTGAGGCTTCCTGTTGAAAGCTTCTCTGAAGTCGTGTTTCCTTTTGACATCTGTGCATTTCCATAATATCGCCACGCCATATAGAGCTTGTTTCACGGACACAGATTAAGCCTAATCTCGGACCTCAAAAAATGTAGTTAATGAGCGATCTGTCCATTCAGAGCCATTTGCAGTCTTCAGTGCCGACAGGCAACTGGTCCAATTTCTGTTCAAGTAAGACGGCAACGATGACTACTCTACATAATGGTCGCAAGATCAGGAGTTCAGTCACCGAGGAAGTGGAAATGACCAACTCATTTATTCAGGCTTTTCTGTTCATGAACAAAGGTTAATGAATTGATCATAGACTTAAGGCCTGGTTGCCTGCACATTGTAGATTACTCAGCAGCTCATGTTTGCCCTTCTCGATGACTGGTGTGGACGCACACGACAAACACTTGCGGCCGACAACAGTTCAAAATGTTGAACAAAGTTGTCAGAAAATCTTGACACAAGGTATCCAGGCAGATATTGGTCATTATCAAGATTTGTGTGTGTGTGCGTGTGTGTGTTTTGGGAGAGATGCGGTGATGGACATTGACCCCTGAGATAGCGATAACCAACAAAATGGAAAAATAAAGCGATTCATAGAGATTTCGTGGAGCACAAAAGTAACCACGGCCTTCAGTTTCAGGAATGCAACCTCAAATCTGAGAGCTTGGTACCTGGTTTATTTATTAACATTTCTGTGCATTTATCATGATTTGAATTTTTATGGTCTTTGAAGGTCTCTGAAAAAATAAGTGGAATTTCAGCCATGTTCCTGTTCATCTAAAGAAAACTTTCACTTCATTTGTTCAGCTATTCCTCCAACTCGTGTCTCTTTCTAGTGTGGCCGTGAGCCTCTACCAGCTCGCCGTGGTCGAGGCTTGTTGCTCCGGGCACAGACAGTGGCGGCTGCTTGTTCTTCGCCTTCGCTCTTGTGTGCGTTGATGCCGCTTTTGGAGGGAAGGCTAAAACAGGGTGTTGCATGGCATTATCTGTGGTAAGGAGCCCAGTCAAAATTGCCGTTAAAAGACAGATTGGCGGGGCGTCCGGGTGGCGTAGCGATCATTTTGTTGTCTACCAACATGGCGATTGTTGGTTCGAATCCCCGTGTTACCTCCGGCTTGGTCGGGTATACCTACAGGCGCAATTGGCCGTGTCTGCAGGTGGGAAGCTGGATGTGGATATGTGTCCTGGTCGCTGCACTAGTGCCTTCTCTGGTCGGTCGGGGGCGCCTGTTTGGTGGGGGGGGGGGGGACTGGGGAGAATAGCGTGATCTTCCCACACGCTACATCCCCCTGGCGAAACTCCCCACTGTCAGGTGTAAAGAAGCAGTTGGCGACTCCACATGTATTGGAGGAGGCATGTGGTAGTCTGCAGCCCTCCCTGGATCGGCAGCGACCGGAACGGCTCAGAAGAGTGGGGTAATTGGATGGGTACAATTGACAACTGGGAGAAAAGTGTGTGTGTGTGTGTGTGTGTGTGTGTTGGGGGGGGGGTCAAGGAAAAAAAAGACAGATTGGCTTTTCCCATAAGTGACTACAGTAGAACATCACTGATCCGGTTGTGCTGCTGATTTGTTATTGGTGGCGGTGGTACTTTCCTCCTCTCATAAGTCTTTTCTAGGTACCGTTGAGAACGGACAGAGTGGCAGGGATAGAATAAGATGGGGTCTAGCGAGCAATACAGCATATTAAAACTCATTAGCATCAGGATGGGCAAAAAAGATGGAGTGGGTCGCAATTTTAAGTTGGGCAAGGAGAGAGGACAGTGGCAGAGGAGACGAGAGAGGAGCAAACAAGACGTGAAATGCGCGAGGTAAAGCGAGAAGATGCGTGGTGAGAACCGCTGTAACCGTGCTCATTCCATCAGTTTCCACAACTACACCTGGCCTTGCCTCTGAATACGTCCCTTTGTCTGACACGCCAAACTGAGAGGGCGTTCCTTTCATCCCACTCGGCGCGGACTTAATAATTACTCTCACTTTGAACGCAATTTCCTGGCCGGGAGAAATGATTGACAGATTGTATCCATGGTGTCCAGGGGCCAGCCACACCCCCTTTTGACTAAGGCAGAAATTAGAGAACGGCAGGAGCTAAATTACACCTTAGCGAAGACCTCTGGTGAGAGGACAGGAAGGAAAGAATGATGAATGGGAGAAGGATCGGAGCAGAAAGGTACCGGGGGTGAGGTGTGTGGGACCACGGAGAGCGGGGGAGCAGTGGCTTGAAAACGCATTTGTATCCATGACACAAGGACACGTAAGCAAACACACACACACACTTGTAATGGGTCTACAATGCTGTTGGAGAGGGGAGGGAGAGACACTTAAATGCATCTCTGCAGGAGGGATGCCGTTTACTCTTACGCTTTCTCCCTCTCTCTCTCTTCCTCTCTCTCTCTCACAGACACACACACACACACACGGTCCCCCTCACGTGTCTATTTTGCCACGCCGTCTGATTCAAGGGCCTCCACTAGAGTGGCACGGTGAGTCTCAGGGTATCTCCAGTAGGGAAGCTCTGCAGCAGTATGAAAGGGGGCGGAGGAGGAGCCACACATTTGTCAGTGCACCGATGTGCCAATGGTGCAAATCCACCGATGGATACCCTGGGCCGTGAGTTGCCCGCTGGAGACGCACCACGCTGGTGCCTGCTGTCTCATGGTTAATGGTGGGCCCCGTAAGAGTTAGTTAATAAGACAGATTGCGTAATTTAGGTCTTCTAGCTCGGGAAAAAAAATACGACTGCTGTGAATTTAGAAATTAAAGACTGATGCCAGGCTAGCGCTCAGTTGCGGAGAATCAGCTTGGCGCTTGCTAGCTTGCTGAAGTACCGGCAGCCCAGTTTCAGGGGCCCTTGATGGGAGCGCAGCCTTTACAAAAGGCTCTTCACCTGGGAAGAGACAGAAGGACCAAAGGGCAACAGATACAGACACGGACACATTCTTTAGGGCGCGCGCACACACACACATGCACACACACATAAGCACATGTAATCCAACACACACACATTCATACTTTAGCAGGCTTGCATTCACATAATGCGCACTGACACACATAGAGACATCCAGTACATAGCCACAAACACACACACACACACACATACACACTAAGCCCTCAACACACAACCTACTTCACATTTAGAGCAGCGTTCCCACATGAGTGCCTCTTTCTAACCTTCCGCAATTTCAGCGGAGAGAGAATCCGGCTGAAGTACACAGGGCGCCATGCCGATCTCACAGCGGGGGGATGTGAATGGCAGAATGGCCGTACTAAAGCCCTTGTTCCTGATCCGCCAAGATGCAACTCATCTGTTTCAATAACCCTCTATCATCCCGTAGAGCCCGCTCTCTTACATTCTTGCTGCACTTGTACTGCATTGTTGCTCCTCTCCTCAGCGACGGCTCAGGAGGAGACGTGGGTTTGGCGGGCCCCTACACTGCATCGCAGTGTACTGTCGAACGCGCGTACACACTTGCAAACTCCATAAAATAGACATATATGCACATACACACACACGTGTGTGTGTATATTGCCCCAGAGGTGCACGTGCACACACACACACACAAACACACTACTATGTGGTAGGGATGTTTTGGGTGACATTTAGTTTCTAGGCTGCACAAGATGCTCTCATAAATGAATGATGAGTAAATCTGTGAGGTGTGAATAATAGATGGGAGGAGAGGTAAAAAACAAAGGAGTGCTGTTATTATTTGTTAATAAGACACTCTGGAGCACCACTAACTAGATCTCATTACCGTACTGCATGCACGCACGCACACACGCACACACACACACACACACAAATTTTCCCTCCCTCACACACACACACACACACACACGCACAGATTCCCACATGCCAAACACATGCGGCCCGAACTCCGCTGCATGACTATTTTCATCTGTGGAGTCTGCTGTTGCCTAGCACTCCATAATTACATCCCACACTACGCCAACGAATGATTAGAGCCAATGATGGATGGGTTACCGCGGTCACCTAAGCATGCCTCAATGCAAAACTAATTATGCGAACGTACATGTGTCATACGGCCGATACATGTGATAGCCCTCTTGACTCCCCACCCTTATTTTGCCGCCGCCGCGATGAAGATGGACGAAATAATATTTCCCCCTGTCAATCTGTCGTAACGGAGACGAGATGATGAGGTGAACTAACCGCTAACCCATAAATCAACTACATCAGAGGTGTTGTTGATGTTGAACTAATGAATGAATTTTTTAAAAATCCCCCCCCCTTTTCTCCCCAATTGTACCCGTCCAATTAGCCCACTCTTCCGAGCTGTGTCCCGGTCCATCCCTCTGCCGAGCCGGGGAGGGCTACAGACTACCACATGTTGTCTCCTCCGATACATGTGGAGTTGCCAGCCGCTTCGTTTCACCTGACAGTGAGGAGTTTCGCCAGGAGGACGTAGCGCGTGGGGGGGGATCACGCTATTCCCCCCAGTTCCCCCTCCCCCCTCGAACAAGTGCACCAACCAACCAGAGGAGGTACTAGTGCAGCGACCAGGACGCGTACCCACATCCGGCTTCCCACCCGCAGACACGGCCAATTGTGTCTGTGGGGACGCCCGACCAAGCCGGAGGCAACACAGGGATTCGAACCAGGGACCCCCGTGTTGGTAGACAACGGAATAGACCACTACGCTACCCGGACGGGGGAATTTCCTTTTTAATTTACTTTCCCCCCATTCTCACTACAGTGGTTTTCATATGTTGCATCCTCCCTGAACAGTGGCTGTCATTCGGCGTTGTCGTGGCCTAAATGATGAACTGAGCACGACAGATAAATATGACGTCAAGACCTTCAACGGTCCCCATCAGGGCAATCGATTGAAGTACAGGCGACACTAAAGATCCCGTTCTTAATGAATGACTCTCTGATGTTGCATATATTACTACTTGCTGGATTACAGATTTGTTATTTGCGATGTTGTACTCACATTTTCATTTACTTTATGGCAAGAAAGTGGTGTAGGCATGCCTGTGCATTAGGATATATATCACGTTTGTGTCGGTGTGTGTGTACGTGGTTGTGTGTGTGTGTGTGTGTGTGCGTGTGTGTGTGTGTGTGTTCATCTGCCTGCTATGTACAGACATAGGGTTATGAGAGGTTGCATTTATGATTGCCATGACTGCAGCTGGGGCTGTGGGCTGAGTAATTGCCTGTCTTGGTAGGGGAAGCGTGTTGCCGAGCTAAAAGTCAAGTGCTCTCTTCCTGCTGTAGACCTCATTTGGATTCCACCTAGCTAGCTAGCAAGCTAGCGCCAGCCTTGGGCCTGTATTATTCATAGTTTGACAGATAGCTCTCACTAAAAGCATTGGAACCGGGCCAGGTAGTGGTGGAGTGACATGGGGAGCAGTACTGCTTAGTGGAGAAGGAGGACAGGAGAGATGGAAGGAAAGGAAGGGGCAAGAGAAGAGATGGAGAGAGAGAGAGGGGAGAGGATGGGTAGGGAGGAGAGCACAAGAGGAGAGTAAATGATATGGAAATAGGGCGGTGGATTGGAGGGAGCAACGTTTAGTGGTGAGATGGGGAGTCTGAGAGGAAGAGGGGAAACGGAGGAAGAGGGGTGAAGGGTGTGAGCGGGAGGGGAAAAGTGAGGTAGACTAAAAAAGGAGACGTCAAAAAATTAAGAGTGAAAGAGTGGAATGAGGGGAGAGGAGACTAAGAGGAGGGTAAGAAGGGGTGAAATGAAGGAGGAGGGAAATGGAAAGGCCGGACGAGGTTAAGATAAAGTGTGACTGGGAGACATAAACGGATAGCTTACCCGTATGACGGGGGTAGAGGAGAAGGGGTACATTAACCACAAAAAGGACGAAAGGGGCGAGGAGGCGGAGAGATAGAGAGGAGGAAGAGATGAGGGGAAGAACGTCGGAAAGGGAGTCAGAAGAAAGGAGAGCAAGCCATTGAAGTCGTCGAGAGAAACAGGCCCTGGAAAAGGAGAGGCGAGAGCAGACAACCATCCACCCCCACCAAGCTCAGCAACCCCATCTGCCTCCATGTGCAAACCCAGATAAGGTCGCATTAATCAAAATGTGCCACTTTCCCTTCCAAAAAAACACCCTCCGTGCCATCAACCCCCCTCTGTGAGGTATCTGTCGCCGAAACGGAAATTTCCATATTTAATAGGCACGCTTTATATCTCCCGAAAAAGGGAGTATAGGCAAAGGGTGAGAAGAACAGAGCTCACTGGATGTGTCAGCTCTGACAAAGGCTCGTGCACCTTGGATTGTATTGGGTAGCCGTGGGGCTCAGTGTATTTCAGCTGTGATGCCACTCTTAATGACTGAACTGTACCATCTGGGGGCTGAAGATGGGTCCCTCTTCGTTTTTTGCACAACTGCCACCGACTTTGTCATGAAGCCTAACGACACTTCGCAACAGTTGCGGTATAAGCTACTATATGCGAGTTGTGCGGCGTTAGCCTCTGTACATGAAAGAACCCCCCCCCCGGCCGCATTTTCATTCCTGACATGTCCTCACGCGAAACCTTTAATGTAACATAAAACAAATTTTTTTAAAAGCATTTCAAAACCAAAGTCCCCAAATTTACAATGGCACACATGCGACTCCACCTCAGCATGCCTTCCGTCCTGATGGCATTTGTTTATTTTTCTCTTTGTATCCCCCCCCCCTCCCTCCCCGCCCATTATTTGCCTCCTGTGCTATTATGACAAGCCAGCAAACTACCTCTCCAACGAGACAGCGTCGGATAAACAGGTGGTGTTTACGCCTTTTTTTCCCCTCTTTTTTTCCCCATCCTTCCCTTTTCTCTCCGCCTCCCGGAGGATGCACATCAAAGGGAATAACATATCATGTGCAGTGAGTGCAGAGTGTGCCAGGGGGATGTGGGCACGGAGGGGGTGGGGTGGGGGAGAATGGATGGATGGGAGGGGGGGCGCTTAGGGCCCACTCCAGGGCAGACACATCGTGACCTCTCACCCCTAAGCGCCCCCTCCACCCCCTCCATCGCCAGCCGCCCCCCAGCCAGCCGTCCCCTCAGAGCAGCTGCCAACTAAATTACATCAATGTCAAGGGCCCTCCTCTGCTGAGGAGATGGAGCCCGGCCCAGTAAACAAGGCAGCAGATAGTGTGTGTGTGTGTGTGTGTGTGTGTGTGTGGGGAGGGGGGGGCCCAAAACGATGCAGCAGAGGCAGGGCAGATGCTTACATCTGCCACAGAGCTCCTGTTTTTTTACATTTTCGCTGTTTTTCTTCAGTGTCATAGCCTTGAAAATAATTCTGAGACAGCAAAGATAACATTTGTCTCTGGCGGCTATAACCAGGTGCTCCTTCGATAGATGCACCAAAGGGTAGGAGGAAGGAAATGTCTCTTGCAGTCCCCCTCAGAAATGTACGGTGAAAACTACACATCTTAAAATTTGGCAATTTTCGTTTTATTAGATAAGTTGTCTATGTACCCATTTAAAGCTTGTGAATGCCTCATTGTTCCCAAAGAAATAACCGGTCTTTTATAAAGCCTGTAAAAATATAATGATTGGTTGCAAATAGCAATAATAATAGTAATTGTGATTACTGTTAAAGCAACTAAAAAAAGAGGGATTTTTTTCACTTCCTTTAAAGTGAGCTCCTCTGCAGATGCTTGTCTTCGCCCGACAGCGACGATATTCGCCTAATTTGTTTTCTTCATTTACCTCATTGTTCCATACGTTCAGTTTGTCTCTCTCTCTCTAGCTCTCTCGCTTGCTCACTTCATTCGAATAAACAACTGTTCTTGTGACAAGCTCCATGGTGGCTTTCACGGACAAGTGGATTGACTACAGGAAGGAATTCCTCTTTTAAAATGGCTGCCAGGCCAGAAGCTAACTAGCGGGCCTGTCTGTGTGTGTCTCCATGTTGGGGTGATTGATTGAAGTCATTACACTGGTGGAGAGACTCCTTACCTGGCTAATCCAGGAGTGAATGTAGCTCGCGGATGACAGATAGCTGCATTACGGCGTCAGAATCTGCTGCCCGATTAGCTTTCCTGCCCATGACTTCCACTGCCAAATTATGTAAATTGGCTTGTATGATACACATATCAATATTCTACAAGATCCATCTACGTTAAAGACCCCCCAGTATTACTTGCACTCCAGATAATCGGAAAAATCCAAAGGGACAGCAAGAAAAAGTATGTTAAAGGTAATTACATACATCACGTCATAGTTTGTTCGAAATAGCAATATGTAATACATGCCATCTATCAGGTGTGTGTATCTGAAGTAATATATGTGCCTGTCTTAAATCGAGCAGCAACTACCACGGCTGATTTTTGAAGCCATTGTGCAGATTGCCTTAGGATCCAGTTCTTACAATGGCTGCTAGATGTTGGCTCCAAAAAAGGTTTCAGTTTTCAGTGGGAAAAGCCTCAACTATACTCTAGAAATACAAAGTCAGTGCATTTTTTCCCACAGGAAGTTTGAGTCTCAAAAGCTAATTTGACTTCTTCTAACGTGTGTTTTGGTGGGGGTTTTGATTTTTTTTCTTTATTTTGGTATACGATATTAATCCCCGTGGGGAACTTCCCCTCTACATTTAACCCATCCTAGCTAGCTAGGGGCAGGGGGCAGCCGCCGTGCAGCACCCAGGGACCAACTCCAGTTTGTCTCGCCATGCCTCGGTCAGGGGCACAGACAGGAGTGGTAACCCTAACATGCATGTCTTTTTGATGATGGGGGAAGCCGGAGCACCCGGAGGAAACCCACCGCAGACACGGGGAGAACACGCAAACTCCACACAGAGAACGACCTGGGATGACCCCCAAGGTTAGACAACCCAGGGGTTCGAACCCAGGACCTTCTTGCTGTGAGGCGACAGTGCTAACCACTAAATTTTGAAAATAGATTTGAAAATTACTATTCCATTAAGAGAATGTAAAGGCCCAAAGATTGGTATGTTTTGGGATGTGGTTGCTTTGATTGACAGGTTGCTCATGTGTCTAAAGCATAGACCCACAGTCATCTACACCCAGGCTCCACCTCATTGTCCAAATTTAGAAATCAATGAATCGAAGATGGAGGCGAGCTTACATGAAAACTCTTAGCTTCAAAAAAAGGCTCTACAGAAATCTAGCGCTGACGTCCCAGATACTACTATGGTTTATGTTTCATACAGTCCCACACGTTAGACCGGACAGCGACTCTCGTACGTGGCACCCAGAAATAACCTACATCGGGCCTCTGTGGAATCATAAATGACCAACGGATATCCAGCACTCAATTTCCTTGTTCCTATCACACAGTCCTCGTCTGGGGGAACTGGAAACACTACAACATTTGCCATTTCCTTAACAGCTAGCCTGGGGTTAGTCCACCGGGGGAACAGACAGACCGTCTCATCCCATCTCTAGCACCCTCAGTTCCAGCCGAACGCCTTCACCCCCGCTGCTCAAATCTTCCAGCTCCTCGGTGGGGACAGTATCGCCAAGGCACAGGCACGCCTCTAAGGGAAAGTGTTTCAACAACGAGGAGGAATGGTAGGTGGGAGATATGGATGGAAAAGGGCTTGGGGGAGCGGTGAAGGGTTGAGGGAGAGGGGATCAAAGGTTGGGAGGAAAGGGCTTATGGCTGTGATGGTTCGCCTTGTGTGATGCCCACAAGGATTGCTGCAAGCTACTGTATCTCGGTGGTGATGAGTCTGGGGCTTAGGGCAAGTTCAGAGGCTCTTACCAGGGTCTGGTTAAGGGAGAAAGTACGCAGAGCCAACAGAAGGTTATATAAGGATATTGACATTGACATGGGTAAAAACAAGCGAAAGTGCATTGGTTAACAGCGAGAGTCAAGCCTGTGGATGAGGGAGAGTATTACACCAATGCCGAGACTTGAGTTTGTCGGCTCTGTGGCAAAAATTGTAGGGCTGGAGATACGAACAGCCAGCAGATGTGATAAACCGGTGAACCCGGTGGTGCGTGTTGAAGGACAGACCTCTTTCGGCTATCTCCTTCCGTCATCAGCTGGTTTGAGCGGTTAAAACTGTACCGCTAATCGGTAGCACGCCAGCGCTTCTGCTGTGTTGTTATCACATCCATTATAAACAAGGAAGCATACTGTGCAGAGACCGCGCTTGATAAAATACTGCACATCGTCACGCATTGAGTATTAAGACTTAATGTAAATCCGAGTAAAATATGTATTTCAGCGCAGAAACACCGATTTCTTCACTCCAACATCATATAAGTTTCACTTAAAGCGGAGGATTATTTCAATACCACCCCTATGGAGTAATATTTTATGAGTTTTAGCATGAACCGACAGTCATTCTTCCCCCTGTGTGTGAATGAGCCGTGGCAGCTGATATGAGAGTTGGAGCCTGAGCTGCCAGAAAACGCCCCAAATTGCAGTGTCTGCCATGCGCTGAGCCTCCTGCACCAAGACACTGCCTTTTGTTCTCCTCTGCTAGCAGGAGAAGCCTGACAGCTCTGAAATGATCCGCTCCCTTTTCCTCTTTTCTCTGACTCGCTCCTTGTGTGTGTGTCTTTCTCTCTCTCCCCTCTCACTCTCTCTCATGCACATTTTTTTCACGTCTACAATGTATTCCTCAATATTGTGCACGTCACACACATGGAGGTACAGACACACACACACACACACACACACACAGAGAAATGCACAGGCTCGTGCAGTGCAGATGCGTACACGAACAAGCACGCCGCCTCCTATCTCCAGCCGGTCCTACCCTCTGTTTCTCTCCACATATACCTCTCGTTTTCTCAATCTGTGATGGTCTCTCCTCTGTCTGTCTGTCTTTGTTGCTCTCTCTCTCTCTCTCTCTCTCTCTCTCTCTCTCTCTCTCTCCCCCTTTCCTTTTCCCCCTTCCTCATTTTTTCCTGGCTGGCTGCGAGGATGGCGAATCCCTCATGGATTTCTGGAGGGTATCGCCATGGAGACGGGGCTCTGCCACACGTGTCTATAGATCTTCCAGCTGGATAGAGGGCACAGTTAGAGGCGGTGCATTCCCTGCACCTCAGTCTGCTCTGCAGAGAGAGACAGAGAGAGAGCGAGAGAGAGAGTTTTTGATGAGAGGCAGTAGGAGACTGAATGCGAGTCAAAGAGAAAACTGAAAAAGATGGTGGAAATAAAAAGAGAAGCTGGTGTGAAAGCAGGTTCGGGGGGGGCATTGTAAAATGTTATCTACACGTGAGTGCTGGGCGATATTGAAAATTTCATTATTATAATCTATTTCACACAATGAATTTTTACAAAATTGTACACAATGTCTTATATCACAATACCACAGTTGAGAATCCAACTGAGGTTCGTTGCATCAAACTGTTTGGTGATTAAAACTGTAATATCAAACCAAAACTAGTTTTCAAATAAACAAATATTGCAGACCTCATTTTATCTGGACCAATTTTAGGTAATATATTGTCGTCATCGTTAATTTAGAGAGCAAAATTGTGTATCACCATATGGCACCATCCAAATTTCATCCTGATACAATGCCATTGAAAGCCGATAAGCAATAATGTTGAATTATCGCCCAGCCCCATGTAGGTTAAGATAGAAGAAGGATGGACAGATGGAGGAAGAACAAGTGAGAGTAAAATGAGTGATTAGGGGGATTCGGGGAGGGAAGAAGGACTGGGTGGCGATTATTTTTGGGAGATAGAAATAGCATGTGAAAGACAGAGAGAGAGAGGGAGAGGAAGATGATGAGTGAGGTATAGCACAGACAGCAGCCTCGGTGTCAGGGAGACAAATAGCGCATGATGCTAATGACTGGCTAAAGCTTTAGCTCCCGCTGAGGGCAGGCGCTAAAATGACTGTTAAAAAAGGCACCGTGGAACGTTGTGGCATTCCAGCGGTCCCTCAACTGTCGCCCAAAATTATCCAAACGGGAGCTCTCCTCCTGTCTCTCAGCTTCCTCCCCACACGTCAGTTCCCCAAAAAAACTGCCCTCCCCTTGTAACATTTCCGGCATGATTTTGTATTTTTATATTTTTTTGTTTTTTCCCCCACCAATAAAGTGCCACTTATTCCCTCTGTGATAGAATTTGCTCCATCTTGTAAAGCCTAAGATGCCCACTCTATAAAATATGAAGTGGTCTTTTTGTGATATGAAGCTCTTTTCTTCGATTGCTACCTCTCGTGCAGCCCACTCCTCCTAAAGGATTTTGTGATTCTGCCCGGGGACTAAAATATAGAGAAAACAACCCTCATAATGCTTTTTTTCTCCCCCTCCTTCTCTTCTCTTCTCTCCATATGATGCTTGCCTATACCCCCCCCCCACCCATTTTTTTTATTATTTTAATGGTGCTTAATTACTTGCGGAATTTGACTTGCGAGGCAACAGCGAGTAGGAAGCGGTGACGCCAGCAAGAGACGCAGCCAAGGTCACATCGTGACAGAGCCAGGAAACGTGGGACGGCGGAGCTGTTGGGCTTCCTGCGGCTTAGTCATCGCGGGGCTCGGGAGCGTCGAGGCAAACGCAGTGCCGTTAACAACGTCAAAACAGCCTGACAGCTCAGGGGCAGGAGGACCCCTCAGACGGGAGTTGTTTTTTGTGGACGCCGCACACCTTCTAAATGAGATGAGAACGTTAATTTGCATATCATGCATTACAGTCACTGCTTAGTTTACGTGAAGTGGAGGTTTTCTTTCTTTTTGGAGGGTTTTTTTTGTGGGGGGGGGATTTTTTTTCTCCTTTTCTCTCCCCAATTGACCTTTCGCAAAGTACTGCCCCAGAACGGTGCTTGTCCAATCCTACCTTAGCAACGGTTTCTATGTGAGGGAGGTCCGTCAAGCTTTCAAACAGACAGCAAAATGCTGAAACGGTGTGCTTATGGGTTCTGCAGATCAGATACTATATATCTGAGAAGTTTGGAGGGGTTGTAATTTTCTTTCCCTTCCCGAAACCCAGAACGCAAGAAGCGCAATGTCGGCATTGGATTTTGCAGTATAGCAGACCCCCTGGCCAACATAATCCACCCAAAACCACCAAAAATACCCATCTGCTCCAAGCTAAGCTTGCTACTAGCTATTATTGATAGCTAATATAGCTAACGTATTATTACCGTTACTTTTACCCACACAATGATTATTACCGTTATCAACATATCAACGTATTACTGACTAACAAAATAACATTATTAATGTACCTGATGAACATAACCAGCTTAGTCTGTGGCCAGAGATACCAAATCTAATGATAGCTAATGATAGCTAGCCCACTAACATAACTTTGTTATGCTAGTCACAGGTTAGCCAGGTTCCACCCTTCATTTCGAAGTATAAAGACTCGCGGGGAGTGTCGGCTTGGAATGTCTCTGGCCAGTCTGACCTCCCCATATCCGGCCTATTTCAAACGTTTCTCCCCCTCTGTGAGTTCCAGGTGGAGACTGGCCGTTCGGAAAAGTCATCCCGCCCACGGAGGCATCTTGTTTGCCTTATTTTGTTGAAAATACCGGTTCTGGTCCGAAGGTAAAAAAAAATCATGGGGTGGTTCCCCCGGCCCCGGGGCATGTCCCTGGCTGCCCTGCGACCCCCAGAAGCCCATACAGAACCTCTGAGAAAGCCTGGATAAAAGAACACCATGGGGAACCTTGGCCAAAATCAACACTATAATATGGTGATTTTGACATTGGATTATTAAAAATACACCAATAATAGCTGAAATATTTAACTTACCCTACAGTGCAAGAGCACAATTGGTCCACAATGTGTTTCAGAATTAGTTGATGGGGTTTCTCATTCTTTGATTGCGACCGGTAAGCTTTACCCTCAATTACAGTCGCACTCGGCAGCCCGGAGTCCATGCAAGTCAGTTTTACTTTTAATATTCTGATTGTGTTCCTCCTCCATACTGTAACCTCCTTCTGGCTTTCACGGGACGATAATAAGGATGAATTGCTCCAAAATAAATCACTTATTTTCTCAGGGAATGCGCTGATTTCTTCCTTCATGTTTTGGGGTTTTCCGGCTACTTCCTGGATGGTCCTGAAAAGCTTGATGGGGATAGCAACAGTAAGTAAGGGGGGGCGGACTTTGCGAAAAGTCAGTTGTATCTGGCCAATTACCCCACTCTTCCGAGCTGTCCTGGTCGCTGTCCCGGTCGCTGCTCCACCCCCTCTACCGATCCGGGGAGGGCTGCAGACTACCACATGTCTCCTCCAATACATGTGGCGTCGCCAGCCGCTTCTTTTCACCTGACAGTGAGGAGTTTTTCCAGGGAGACATAGCGCGTGGGAGGATCACGCTATTCCCCCCCAGTTCACCCTCCCCCCCGAACAGGCACCCTGACTGACCAGAGGAGGCACTAGTGCAGCAACCAGGACACATACCTACATCCGGCTTCCCACCCACAGACATGGTCAATTGTGTCTGTAGGGATGCCCGACCAAGCCGGAGGTAACACAGGGATTCGAACTTGCGATCCCCGTGTTGGTAGGCAACGGAATAGACCGCCACGCTACCCAGACGCCCCGGAGTGGAGGCTTTAAAGTGGATGTCAAATTTTCGCAGGGTTAATGTGAGCCGCCCTCACCGCCATCGGGCCACTGTTTGTTTGTTTGGTCCTCATAGAAAAGAATGAAGTGCACTTGGCCACTTTTTAAATGTGCATTGAAAAAAGTATATAAAAAACAAACTAGGTGTTTATAATATGCGATCCATTAGCTGGTGTTTCAGAGCAATTAACATCTTGGTGACTGTTTATTTTAAAAAGTGATTCAGGTGGTAGGAATATTAATACATGTCAACCGCTGATCTATAATATGCTGACTGAACCAGGATACAGCGGCAGATGCGAAAAAGGACAGAGAGAGAGAGAGAGAGAGAGAGAGAGAGAGAGAGCGTGTTTGTTTTTGTAGGTGTGTGTGTGTGTGCGTGTGCGTGTGCGTGTTTGTGTGTGGGGGGATAGGGGGGATTATTTCTATCTGCCATTCCCAGATCGCCTATCCCTCCCCCCCATGTTTCTCACCCCTCCTTCCACCTACTCACCTAGCCTCCTCTCTCCTGCCAGCCCGCCTGCCTTGGCAGCCTCTAACCTGCTGGGACCGGACCTTGATTTATTTGGAGAAGGGCCCAGAACGGGGCCAGGATGAGTGGCATTTTAATGTGCTTTTGAGATGTTTGTCACAAGCACTATTGATCACAGAGCAGAGGCACACCCCCATTCGCTGCCCCCCCTCCCGCAACCCTCCGACTGCCCAGGGGGAGAGGTCTGGCTGTCAGGCAGGGAATGAGTTTCCATGTGGGCTTAGATTAATGAAATGAGGCCCATGGTTCAGGGGGTCCAGGGGGGTCAGACCATTAAGAAATCCCCGGGCTGGGTGAGATTGAGCCCGCCAGTTGACTGGACGCTGACTGACTGATGGATGTTTCGGAGTTACGATCCTGAGAGGGAGAAAAAGAGAGAGAGAGAGAGAGAGAGAGAGAGAGAGAGAGAGAGAGAGAGAGAGAGAGAGCATGTGCACCTAGCGATGGGTGAGATATTGCACATTTGTAAGGTACATTGATATGTCCCACTGACTCATGCGAGATAGCCATAAACCAACTACTGAGGTTCTCTCAGAACTGCTATGTGCCCCCCCCCCCCCCAAAGTGGTTCACATTCACTTAAAACTACCAATTTCTCACTCTCTTCCACTGCCTCGTGCCATTCATTCACATCAGGTCTTACTCAAAGCAGTGCAGACTGGGGAAACATCCAGCGGTTGTAAAAATAGGAACCAGGGATATTTCACAGCTGAATGAACATGCCCAAAGCATGTTTAGCTCGCTTACACTCTGGGTAGGACAGGGGATTCATTTGATGGCCAATACACTCTGCAGAACTCATCGCGATGCAGGCTGCGTGGGTGTATTTGTTGAAATATACCAAATTTACACACACACACATATGCTCAAGCAGTCACGTGCGTGTACACACACTAAACACATGCAGACGCACACGCACAGGTATACACTCTGTTCACCGGGCATTCACACGCTTACTCGTGTACCTATATTTGCGCATATTAACGCTCGCACTCATTTTAAATTCAGATGCACATACTCGCACAAACAATGTACTCACACAGCTTATACTGGGAGCCAGGTAGTAGCTCCAGGCTCCCAGAGGTTTGATGAGTGAAATGGATTAAGCCCCTGTGATCAATAGCCTGAGCGAATACACAGATTATCAGATTATCAGATTAGGATCTGTCCTCCTGCTGCCAAGGGGAGCCAGAGAATACATTAAAACCCGAGGTGCTTTGGCAAGATTCAATTAATCAGACCACAGGTTGTCTTTTCCCCCTAAAAGTCAATTCCAGGAGAACAGTTCTGTTCTGCCGCAGTTGTATAGTACGTCAGAGCAAGGGCATATCAGTCCGCAGAACAAAGTGTTTGTGGATTATGCACAGAGATTTTCTCTTGCCCCAAGAACAGATTTGCTGTTATCTGAATTTAAATTATATCTAAATATAATTTTTTTGTTTTCTTAAAAAAAAAGAAGAAAATAGATGCACGTTTTAACTCCTGGTTGTTTTAATGTAGAAGGGGAGCAGTTATTGCATAATTGCTCAGTGGTTAATGATTATGTGTGCAATAAAGGTTAATTAAATAAACTTTGATTTTCATTCCACCCCAGTGCCATATGCCGTTGTTGAACACTGGAGGTTTTGCTTTGTGTCTGCAGTGAGAGGCTGCTGGAGTCTGGCGCCGCCATTGTTCAAGTGGTGCTGTGTTGTTGTGTTTCCTCCAAATGCAGGTTCTGAGGCATGACAGGCTAAATCCTTGGCACGCAGGCCCGAGCACAAATTAGCATTAGCATTCGTGGCAAGCCAGGTGAAGCTAATGGCTAACAGCTGCCCTCTTATCTCTTCTCCCCAGTGTGTACGGCTGCCCTCTAGCCAAGAAGAGAAAAGGTCTGGACAGACAAACCCTGGAGCCCTCCCCGAAGAGGACCACCTACCTGGATGACATGGACAACTCCACAATGGAGGAGTGCTACGAGACGGACGGCACAGAGGAGATGGACGACAGGGAAGAGGAAGAAGAGGAGGAGGAAGGAGCGGTAGAGGAAGAGGGAGAGGTGGAGGAGGAAGAGGAGGAAGGGTACGCAGACTACAACCTGGAGCCGATGGAACACGAGGAAGGGGAGGAGGATAGGGGGGAGGGCGTGGAGGAGGAGGAGGAGGAGGAAGAAGAAGAGGAGGTGGAGGTGGAACAGGAGGAGGTGGAGGAGGGGGAGGGCGAGGAGGAAGAAGATGAGGAAGAGGAGGTGGAGTACGAAGATGGGGAAGAGGAGGAAGGGGCGCAGAGTCAAGGGCAAGGTGAGAAGATTCCTCGTTGTGTTGCACTAATTGTGTTTTACCAGACATTGTCCACTGCATGCTAATTAAAATAATTGGCCTGAAATACATACCATTCACGCTGGAGAGATGCATCATGGACACTGATGGAAGAGTTTTATACGCATGCCTCGTTCTGTACTTCAAATTGTACCATACATTTGCCAGTGTGGTGTTTTATAACTGTGTTATCATTTCTTTCCTCTTTTTTTCCCCCTGGAAAAAGAGGAAAGTGTTGGAAGTTTTTTTCCAAACTCGACACTTCCTGCCATTGTGTTTTGCATTGGAATGAGATAAAAGATCTGTAACCTTTGACAAAAATCACAGCATAGCCCGAGACATGAAATGCATTATTCCTACAGTGATTATTTTTTTCTGCTTTGATCTTGTTTGTTTTATGTGCATGCCATCTATTTATTTAATTATCAACACACTGTATTTATGATTGTGCTTCTTTTTTTGTTGTCATACTGATCTGTGAATGACTACTGTACCTGAAGAAGATTTTTTGGTACTCGATCAAAGAAGGGCAATTTGGCAGACACTTTTTTTTCCTGTTTAGAGAAAAGGGCTCTTTAATTTTGGGGACTCGTTTGGGTGGTTCACTTTTTGCTTACAGGAAAAATCCTATTTGATGGCTGGAGTGTGCACAGGCTTTTATTTCTCTCTCTCTCTCACATGTACGCCCCATGGATATGGGAATTTAACACCTTCCGAGAGATGTCAGCGAATCAAAAACATATCGGCTGTGATAAGAATTATCAAATAATGGAGAAGCTTGTGTTTGCATGTTGCTTAAGGGACTGTAAAAGTGTTGGTTTCTTAAAAAGGAAACGCAGGCTGCATCTCACACGCGATCGCCAAAGTTCTCTTTTATAATGCGCAATTTAGGGAAAACAAAACCCATCAGAATAGTACCATTCGGGGAGGGGGGGGGTGTCTGGGTAGTGTAGTGGTCTATTCCATTGCCTACCTACACGGGGTTCACCGTTTCGAATCCCCGTGTTACCTCCGGCTTGGTCGGGCATCCCTACAGACACAATTGGCCGTGTCTGCGGGTGGGAAGCCGGATGTGGGTTTGTGTCCTGGTTGCTGCACTAACGCCTCCTCTGGTCGGTCAGGGCACCTGTTCGGGGGGGGGGGGGGGGAATAGCGTGATCCTCCCACGCGCTATGTCCCCCTGGTGAAACTCCTCACTGTCAGGTGATGAAAAGAAGTGGCTGGCGACTCCACATGTATTAGAGGAGGTATGTGGTAGTCTGCAGCTCTCCCCGGCTCAGCAGAGGGGGTGGCGTAGAGACTGGGACAGCTTGGAAGAGTGGGGTATTTGGCCAGATACAACTGGGGAGAAAAAAAGGGGGGAGGGGAATGACCGCATCCTCCAAAATGCCCCAAGATTTTATTGTGTTTTTTTTTTTTTTTTATATATATATATATATATATATATATATATACACATTATATATATATATATATATATATATACATACATTTAATACATGTTTGCGACGGAGGCTCAGAAAAAAACACAGGTTGCGGTCAAAGTCGGATTTGACCACCAAGACAAAAACCCTATTTAGGCTAATATAATAGGCTACTGTTTCCAGAGCTTCATGCATCTGGTCTCCATGCATTCAGTCCCCTGTATGCGCTCTCTCGTCTGTGCCATGTTGTTATTGTTGACTTACGCAGGCGCACTCAGGTAGCTTCACATTGGGTTGTGGGAAATTGGATCGCGAGACCGCTCAAACTGCCAGACAGCCGGCCAAAATGTCAGAAATCTCAGAAATCCATCCGATCGTCCGACAGCCACATCTTAGTCATTCGGGGAGTTAACCGGCGTCACAACCCCCCTCAAACTATGTTAAATGACAGTCGATGAGGCAGAAATTCAGCCCGACTCTAAAATGAATCGGCGACGGCTAAATCGGGGTTAAAATTGGGCTCAACTCATACAGTGCCTGCCCAGTTTAAGTCAACACATGATGCCAAAGCAACATCTACTAGTTTTGGGACGGGGATTTAGAAAAAAATCCTGCCCCATATGTTATCTTCTTCCCCCAGTGATGTGCCCCAGAACCAGATTTGGCAGGTTTCTCCAACAGATTCTGCCTCACACCCCCATATTCTCAATTGGACCTTACAGTGCCTTCAAGTCCAATTAAGAGTGAAGCTTTGAGAGAAGAGTGTTTTCACCCCGTTCGGTACATGGCCCTAGTCACTCAAGGAGTGTTGATGTGGCATCTCAGCCATCTTCCTCTTCCTTTTTTGCCTACATGTGAAAACAGCCACACAGGCTGGCATCGGATAAAACCCGCAGTCAAGGCCGCAGCCTTTACATTGAGATGGAGGACTGTTACCACTGTCAACTCAGTGTCAGCAGCAGTCTTGACAATGCTTTCCACTGGCTGCAGCACATCCCTTTATCTACAGAAAGTGCTGCTGGTTATTGAGCTGTGGTGCATATTGGTGTCAATCATTGTCAGCTTATTGATGAATTTTTCAGAGTCCTCCTAACTTCACAGTCTATAATCTTTCATTGTGTAGCTATGAGGACTTTGTGCCTTTTTTTTCCTTTTCTTTTTTTACCTTTGCCATTTTCCATATGAAATGTAGAGACATCTTTTTATATGCATCATTACCATTTTCCTCATATGCCCCAAGACAGAGATGCAGGTCGGCGGACGGGCAGATTCCAATCTCATAAATGTAATAGAGGTGGCAATGCGAGGAGCTGCTCCATGTTTCTTGGTGGCATGCACAACTACTGTATAGCTAATCCGCAGCCAGTTCGGGACATGGCAGTCTCTCTTTTCTCTCCTCAATCTGTTTCGCTTCTATATCCCTTTTGTGTAACCTGATTGCTCTTTAAATTGGTTTCCTGTGCAATGTTTTATACAATCAAAAATTAAACCCCCTGGTGCAGTAGGTTTCAGGAAGAAGCGTTTCCGCTGTCCAAATATGTGCCTGGTCATTCACATCTGCTCCCCTCCCAGTCCAAAGCTCTTACCCCAGAAGTCAACGTGATGTTGCTCTCATTAGACTGGGTTCATTTGTGTGGGGTTTTTGTTTGTGCCGTAAGTGTTGCACACGCACAAATGTGTGTGTGAGCACGTGTGAACATCTATGAATGTGCATATAAGGATGGCCTAGTCTATGTGGAATATAAACATGCGAGTGGTGTTTGCTTGTGTTCAAATATATGTGTATACGCTCATACATACAAGTTAAAGCTCCTTCCTATTTCTCGTTTACAGCTTTGATCTTATGGAAATGGTCAGGTTCCTGTCTGTCTGTGCTGCTATTGCAGACGAGCCTTTGAATCTGGTGATAATTAATATTTTATCAAGCTCAATTAGACTTCAGTGGTGTTTTGTCAGGTGATTTTCTTGTTCCCACCAGATATCAAAGTCACATTTATTAGTTCCGTGTGGGCCTTTGGGTTCGTTTCCTCTGCAGGAATGCATGTGGCAAATGTGACACCAGTATGAGCAATGTACTCTTGACAGTTCAGGGTGGAAATGTGAAAGGAGTGATTGGAAGTGCTACAAAGAGCGAGCACTTGAAATTACTGATAGAAAAGGTTCAGTAACCTTTTGCAGACTGTCAGAATCAATTAGGCTGTGAAAAGAAGTCGAAAGATACTGTTGATTGAATGAAAAAAGGACTTTGCAAGAAAATGATGAATAGTGAGTTCCAGGGGGTTCATCTTGTTGCAGATGTAACACCATGTTATCTCTTAACATTTGGACTCCAGCAATGTCAAAAATGCTCCTTCCGAAGTGAAATTCTGTCTCTGCATGCAATGGTCTGTTTATTTATGCAATAACTGTAATGGATATAGTGGTAATCTCATTTACAACCTTTACAGAACTCCTCAACGATAAAGTGGTGAGCTGTCTTTACAAAGACAGCCAAGGTTTAGGGAAAGAATAAAGTTGCGAAGGATGGCAACTTGGCTTAATGGATTCTCATTTACACCCCCCCCCCCCGAAACTTTCCCAGATCACTATATTTAATTCCTGTATGGATTCACAATTCAGTGCACAAGCTGCTGTTAAGACTCTTAAAGTAAATTATAACAGGAAGCAAAGAGTTCCTTATCCAATTTAGACAGACCAAGCCCAGAAATCTGATTTACCAATAAAATAGAATAACGGAAATGAAATTACAAGACATTGTTCTTTTTCTTTTTCCCAACAGAGGACGATCTGATGAACAGCGGTGACAGTGGCGAGGGCAGTGAGGGTGACGGCAGTGGCGGTGACAATCCTAAATCTGGCCCGGCGATGGAGAAGGACGATAACAACAACGACGAGTACGAGAACTACGATGAACTGGTGGCCAAGTCCCTCCTGAACCTGGGCAAGATCGCCGAAGACGCGGCGTACCGCGCCATGACAGAGTCCGAGATGAACAGCAACTCCTCTAACAGTGCCGAGGAAGAGGAGGAAGAGGAAGAGGAGGAAGAAGAGGAGGAGGAGGAAGATGAGGAGGAAGAAGAGGAGGAGGAGGAGGAGGAAGAAGAGGAGGAAGGCGAGGGGGATGAGACACAGAAGGGTGATCTAACTTTGGATGTGGACAGTGATGTGGTTAGGGAGACAGTGGACTCCCTAAAACTTTTGGCGCAAGGCCACGGGGCTGTACTGTCCGACAACTTGGACGGGCAGGGCTATGAGGATGGCATTGGTGTGAACGGGGAAGAAATTGACTGTGCTCGCAATGGGGGAAATGGACACAACGGTGGTAACGGACAGGCTAAGACCTCCAGTAACGGACAATTAGAGGACAGTGATGAGGAGGTGTGTCTTAGCAGCCTGGAGTGTCTCCGAAACCAGTGCTTTGACCTGGCTCGGAAACTTAGTGAAACAAAGTCTGCTGACCGCATTGGGTCCTCCCAGTTCAATCATTATTCGGGCGCTGACGCCCACCAACAGCCCCAGCATCAGGGCTACGAGGACTTCCATCAGAGCCAGGAGGAGAGGCGGACGCTTGACAGGAACTATTCTGATATGGTCAATCTGATGAAGCTGGAGGAACAACTAAGCCCACGCTCCAAGGCCTTCTCCAGCTGTGCGCAGGATGACCGGTATCACAACCATCACCGGGACTTTGACGAGGACACCACCTCGGTGACCTCAGATAGATCGGAGGAAGTGTTCGACATGACGAAGGGGAACCTGTCCCTTTTGGAGAAGGCCATTGCGCTAGAGTCGGAGCGTGCTAAAGCCATTAGAGACAAAATGGCGGCCGACGCTGCCAGGAGAGATGGAGTGAGGTATAACCACGAGGATCATGGCCCACGGAATGGCTACGGTGTGGAGCGTAAGGCCCGGCTACCTGATGGTATGAAGAAGCCCTTCTATCATAAAGGTGAGTGATAAGTTCAGTACAGATGTGGACCAAGCTTGTAGGAAGCTCACCGCGTACACCCGAAATGGGGTTGCATGAAAGGCCACACTGGAGAACTTGCATCTGAGACAGGACTACTTTTCACTAGCTCAGGTAAAACGTTAGGCCTGCTAATGTTTGGTTTTGTATCTCTATGAGACTGTCCACGTGCATCCTGGGAACCTCACTATAACCCCAGGACGAGCTTTTTCGGCCAATTTGGAAATTCATATTTTGGTAGCAGCGGGAGCTGCAGCAGCAGCTTATGTTGTTAAAATAGGCCAGCATGGAAACATCAGAGGGTAGGCTTGTCAGGCATAAGTAATGGCAATCTGCAAGGCCTGTTAGGACTGCAAATCTCATCCCCGCGATGCAGCTCGGGGTAAAGCTGCCTATTTTTAAACCTGCACAAGCACATGGGAAAGGAAGCTACAAAATAGGAGGCCTGCTTCCTTGGGAAAGGAACCATTCTGTGGAGAACAGGGATATTTTTTTTTTAATAATGTTCATGTTCTGCCATTTCACTATGGCTACTTCCCCGAAAACACAAATGCCCATATTGTATGAATTATGCCTGTTCGGAAGCATAATGTGCAAACCTGCAGTTTATTGTACGTATATATTAGTACCGTATCTCCTGTGTCTTTTTCAATACCAATGCAAACACGGTCGATTTACAGTTTCAGAGATACTGAAGTCTCATTAACAGTGGTCTGTTTATAGGCTCCATCATTTAACTCCTGTCATTGTGCCCATTACCAGGCCATTTCTGCACTCGTGATAAGAAATGCTGAAACGTTTCAGAGGCACAAGAGAGAGAAGAGATAAGAGTGACACATACTATGAGCATCCTTACACACAGCAGGTTCATACTGCACCTTAAATGCCACACAACCCACAGCGTGTACACATTACAATTCAAATGCCACACAAATGCTAATTTCAAGTGGACTCCGTGGCCCCTGTGTCTGGCTAATGTCGGAATAATGAGAGGACGCAAGACAGTCGCTTCACGATAACATCTTTCTCCAGGCAAGATAGTAGCAGACACTCGTTGACCATGGTTCCTGTGTGTGATTTATAAAACAGAGCTTGTGGGAGTGGGGGGTTAGTGGGAGAGGCTGGCTCACTAAGAGAAGCATGCGGCTGAGATGGAAATTGAACAGTATCAGAATGACCGATAACGAACGACAAGCCTACTGACTGCACATTAATTATCCAGAGATGGTATGGTAATGGGGGCCATTTGCTATGCAAAGCGCAGACCGTCCCCAGCCACAATCAATATCCTCTGCTTTCTAATATGCCTTCCACTTGGCTGCCTCCACTCTCTGCCGTGGGACTCGGGCAGCCGAAGGTGCAAAGTAACAAGTGTGTGTGTGTGTGTTTTGGTGTGTGTATGCTTGCACACTGCGTTCATAAATATGAATCATTGGAAACTGAGAACGCTTTCCCTCATTTGGCCGAAAGGTTTCAGTCAGTGTAACGATGTAAAATTAGCAATTATGTTAAAGCTCTGCTCGAAATACACGAGCGGCTCTTCATCAACTTGACCACGTTGTCCTTTGTGTGTTATTTTGCTGGTGGACAGAAGAGCCAGACTCCACAAAGCCACGTTGTGCCAAGATCATGTGCCCTAACATGACAGAGATAGATGGAGGCCACGGAGGATAATGAGGCGCTGTTATCTGATGAATGATGTTCTAACACTCGGGACACGGGATTTCATTCGGAGGCTGGCTTGTAAACGTATACGTTCACTGCCGTCTCTCACACTTTTGGTCCTTTAACCCCTCCTTCCCTCTTGCGGCATCTGGTCTTCTTTTACCCCGGTCGTCCAACCCCTGGGTTTATTTTGGTTCGGCAGTTAAGTGCCCGAGGTGGAGGTACTAGCTTACAGAGGCCTGTGAAACTTTAATTAGTGGTCTGTTTTTCCGTGGCACTGGATAAATGCCCCACCCCTGCCTTCTTCTCCGCTCACCCCATACTAGCTCCCTGATAAGAGTTGCTGTCACTCAAAATGGCTTCAAATTGGCTGTACAATCTGATCCATCCCACACATGCTGTAGCTGTCAAGTATGATAGATATGACATGATACTGTATTGTGAAATTTTGAAACTACTATTAGTAGTCCAGCTGCTCTATCATTATGAGCCAGCAATCCCTTGTCCCCTGTAAGAAGAATCCCTGACCTTGTTTCAGAGACAAAGGGATTTGAAGGTGCACGGTTGCATCTGAGAAACAATGCCCGCTGGCATGGGTTGGCATCCCTTCTTTCGGATGGTAACCTTATCCGATCGCGGTTTTGTAGAAATAAGAGAACCGGCTTTTGGGAAAAGAAAGACAATCTCATCCGGCATGAGTGTGTTGTTGTTGTGTGTGTGCGCGCGTGTGTGCATGTGTGTGAGAGTAAGTGAGCCAGTAATATGTTGGTGCCATTTCAAATATACTGCATTTCTGCCTTGGTGATGATCTGTGTGTGTTTTGTGTCTCAGCATGTGTATGTGTATAGTATATGTGTATGCAAGTGAACATGTATGCAACACATTTGCATCTGTATGTGGTAGAAGTGTACATAGGACAAGTCTATCGATGACACAAATGTTTGTCAGCACAGAAATCATTGCGTCTTTGTCGTTTTTAATTCGTAATTTGTAGTCTTCGCACAGTCGGTCTTGGTACTGTTTTTACAGTAAACATGGTGATGCAATTCACCAAGGCAAAAATTTCGTAAAACAGATTATAGAAGTTATTGAAACCCTTCAGAAAATCCTGATGTGTAATATCTGAACATAGAGCCTTTCTCTTGGGTTCTGTAGCATCTGCTCCTGTCTGTTGCAGCTGTGCTCTCTTGTCAATGTGGTTTTATACAACCTACACTGATGTGATATATATATATATATATATATATATATATATATAATTTGCCGATAGTAATATCATATCTCACTTTACAAGTACTGTATATTTTCAAGAGACTCCCTTGCAGTCCTTGACATCTACGAGGATTTTGGTCGCTGAGTGTTTGTTCTGCAATCATGTGGCTGTCATAGTAACAGCCATACACAAGAATACAATCAGCAGGGCGTCCGGGTAGCATATTGGTCTATCGTGTTGCCTAACAACACGGGGATCCCAGTTCGAATCCCCGTGTTACCTCCGGCTTGGTCGGGCGTCCCTACAGACACAATTGGCCGTGTCTGCAGGTGGGAAGCCGGATGTGGGTATGTGTCCTGGTCGCTGCATTAGCGCCTCCTCTGGTCGGTTGGGGCGCCTGTTCAGGGGGGCGGGAGAACTGGGGGGAATAGCGGGATCCTTCCATGCGCTACGTCCCCCTGGCGAAACTCCTCACTGTCAGGTGAAAAGAAGCGGCTGGCGACTCAACATGTATCAGAGGAGGCACGTGGTAGTCTGCAGCCCTCCCCGGATCAGTAGGGTGGAGCAGCGACCGCGATGAATCGGAAGAGTGGGGTAATTGGCTGGGTACAGTCGGGGAGAAAAATGGGAACCCCCCCCCCCCCAAAAAAAAAGAATACGATCAGCATCACATCTTTTATTTTCCAGAAAGCATTTAGCCCAGTGCGTTATCGTATGTAATGAAGGATGGTACTGTAGCCTGTGTGTCTTTGTTGTGAGAGTCTGTTTCTGCCTGCCTGTGTGCGTATTAAGTGGTCATGTGGATATTTCCTTCCTCACAGATTCCTCACGCACAGATAAGAAGGAGAGTCGGTGTCCGACGCCGGGCTGCGACGGCACAGGCCATGTGACGGGCCTGTACCCCCACCACCGAAGCCTGTCGGGGTGTCCGCATAAAGACAGGGTGCCACCAGAAAGTAAGAGTTATTGTTAATCAACCAGGCTACCCGTTAGATGGTTTCTACCAGTTCATTGCTTTCAATTCCGTAACGTGGAGGCATCTGCATGTTTTCCGTGATTGTTTCTGTGTCTAGTTATGGCTCATCGTGTGTGTAATGCTTGCAGTTGTTGTTGTTGTTGTTGTGGTTCGATTGTGTTTTATGTTTGGGTGGGGAGTACAATGACAGGTCAAGAGGACCCTTTGCACGGGATCGTGGTTTTTCTTGCTGATTACCTGCCTAATGTGCCTTGGAGTTGAGGCAGGAAATGAGGCCTTGTTGATGTGCAAATGGAAGCAGTGAGGTGAATTGTGGGATTGTCAACAGCCGTCAATCAATGATTTACTTTACTGCATGTGCCTTTATTGGCTCTTTCATTGGACTGACTGACAGTGATTGAGAGCACATGATAATCCCACCCACTGCTGCTGCTTGTGTTAGCGTAGAGGGTATGCTAGCTGCTATCGTGAAGGTTAAGTTATTTGCATGCTCCTTCATGGCATGTTTTATGCAATGCATGCTTACTCGTTAGCCAACGAATTGTGGTTCAATTTTGTTTTTCTTTTTTTTCTTTAAAAGGTGTTTTTTTGTTTCAAGTCGCTAGCGTCTTAGGCGTTCATTTCTATCAGCATTTGAAAAGGCATCGATCTAAAAACCACTGAGCCTATTTTGGACAGCCAGGCCGTGAACCCTAATCATTTATTTGTATTCTTTGCTCAATTGAATTCCATTAAAAAGGGATCCAGAATCATATCTCTAATCCACGGATCAACTGAGATGGCAATAAACGTTAGACTTAATGAATAGCGATTCCCTCCTCGGAGATTTTGGCCCCGGCTATTTAGTCCAATTCAATATGAGCAAGTTTATCAGTTAAAAAAAACCAAAAACCTTACTATCCGTTACATACGGCATGAAAATGAAGTTGCGATCTTCCACGACCTAGACTTGCAGTCATACTAAGAGGCAGCTTTTATTAATGACAGAGAAATTAGTGGGCATAAAAGCCGGGCTTGTAAAGACCAGCAGTGTCAAAGACGGCTTATGTCCAACGAGGTGTCATCCACACAAAGGTCCCTGGCTTGGGGCGCACTCGTCTCGCAGAAATTTGGGATGTTTCAAAGAGGTTGACCTCGACGGTTGACCTTGACCACAGTGAGCTCCAAAATGGATTTTGGGATAGGTTTTAATTGATTGTTACCCGAGATTTAAGGATGTGCTGTGCCTATGTTCTTTCTCCTGTTCCTTCCTTGTGTTGATCATGTTGGCTTTTTGAGGAAAATTATATCTCTGATACCATTAAATTTGGATCACAAATACCTCTTGAGTTTATTATCTTTTTTCCTGCTTAACCACTTCACTGACTTCAGCTTCACTTTGGAGGAAAGATAGTTAGGTATACAATAATTACATGCTTATGAGGGGGGAAAAAATGCCGTGAAGGCATAGGTGTGCACACATTTCATTGAAAAGTCACTTACAATATGAAGAAATTTAATGAAAAAATCTGAAGTGTGCATACAAGCAGCGCGCTCATTAAGGAAAGGGCCTCTCATCTCAAATAATGGCCCCAATGTGAGCAAAGCTTTATTCATATAACACCATTATAAACCATGGTCCCACGGTTCTCAGCTATGCAGTACTGAAATACTTAATACGGAAATAGTAAAAGATGAAAAATTAAAACACATAACAATATGAGACTAGTCTTGCTGAGCCAGACATGACTGTAAAATGATTTTCGGCAAGAAATTTAAAATGGAGATAAAGGAAGGTTATTTATGACTTTAAGCTACTTACTGCCGTGCTGTCAATGCTTTTGATTGGCTAACTGCTTTTGCCGGCGTAAAGGCCCAGACATGTTTCTATGTTGGTACGCGTAAACATCTCTGCACATCGCCACAGAGAAGGGATTTCTGGGTAACTGCTTCACACAGGCTAACAGTGTCTCAGACGTGCACACTTCCAAAATCTCAACACCGAGTATGCAGGGGTACACCCATAGCCAGTGCTGATTGGTCATGCAGGGAAGGCTACCTGCTGGCACCACACAGAACATAAGACAAAAAAACACAACACAGTAAAAAAAAGAAAAGAAAAAAGTGGACACATGTCAAAGGTTTTCCCACTCTGTTTAATTCTTTTATTTTCCATTTTTCCGTTTCTAGATTTCGTTGGTTGCTCCTGTGTAAGTCGGTTTTGTAAACACAACACTGCCCTCTAGGGCACTCACAATCGCTGCGGTATGTGCAAGTATTTAGGCAGCCACCGATGTGTGCATCAGTGTCAATGCCTTGTACACGTTTGCAGAGACACCGGTGTTCAGCCATAAAGCTAGATTATGGCATCAATAGGCATCCATTTGGTGTCTTTATGGGGTCAGTGGTCCCATGAAGACAGAACCGTCTCCTCACCACGTGGAGGTAAAAATGATAAAGGTATATGTCGTATATCTGACTACCTGCAGGCACTCTCAGCAATGGACAACCCCCCCCCCATGAACAGATTTGCTGTGCTGAGTGGACAATGTATTATTAATGCAATAGCTTCGTTTAATTTGGAAATCACACAGTGCAGGAGGACTCTTCCCAGGGAAATGTGAAAAATGACGATTAAATTATATTTCATATTCATTAATTCCCATTTGTTTGCTCGCTGTACCTCCTTTCTGTACAATATCAAATATTTAATCACCCAACAGGGGGGGTCTTTGTTTTTACTATCAAAGTGAATTACCTTTGCGCAGGATTACAAAATACGCTAATATTCTGCAGAAGCGTTTGATTTAATTTCTTAACTCCTCTCGTTGATTAGCTTTCTCACAGTCCCTTGATGTAGCTCCATTGGTACATAGTGTATCTAGCTCAGTCCAGCGGCTAGAAGGCGTCCTCCCGGAGTGGGCCTGGCAAAACTGGGGTATACATAATACACTGGCTCCTGGCATATTGAGGTGGCGGGCCTGGTCCAGTTACCTGCACTGAACACTAATTAGTATGTCAGGGAGAGAGGATGATGAGGGGTTAAAGTTTAAGGGGGTTGATAATGATGAAGCCGATGCCAGTGGGGATTTGGCCCCATACAACACCGGTGTCTAGATGACCCTTCCTCGTGCCCCTGCCTGTGGTACTCCAGCGGGTCCTCTCGGACATCCATAGATCATTAATCTAATTGGTCGGTTGCCGTGGGGATGCGAGACAGTTATGGACTGTTTTAATGGTAAATGGTATTGAAGGCTATACTCGCCTACCTAACAATGTGCAGATGATAACAGCATTTTCTACCAAGGAGCCTTATTCCATCTGTCTGGCTTTTTCTATTGATTTCTGGGGCTTGTGTTTTGCATGATTGCTAGCTGTTGACTGCTCTGTTCTCTGCATGCCCAAAACTTCTCTCTCCTGTCTCTTGCTTGCTTTGTCCTATTAGACTTAAATGACTTCCTTTTATTCATGACTGTCCCCTTTCCATGAATACTAATTTGGAAGGGCCGGATAAGTGGAAGCAATATGGAGGGAAACCTTGCTCGCCCTTTCAGACTAGTGTTCATTAAAATGAAGAAGAGGTCATTTGGGTTCACGTGGGCTCATTTCTTAATGATGTTTATAATGCCAAGCTGCTCACACACTAATAGAAGTCATGCGTGATTGTGGGGTGGCTCCTAACCTTCCCTGTCTTTCACTCCCTATCCTCCATCTGTACGAAGTTCTGGCTATGTATGAGAATGTTCTTAAGTGTCCTACGCCCGGCTGCACAGGACGCGGCCATGTCAATAGCAACAGAAACTCCCACAGGAGGTAAGTGATGGCCTTCCCACCTGAAAAAAAAAAATGGCACTGTCCATGTTGCGTCCTCTTTTCTCACTTTGGGATTTTGTTTGGCCATCATTTTATGGAGGTGCTGTCTTTATTATTTCTTCATCTTCAATGTATGACCATGATTCTATGCTTTGTCCCCCCCTTAAATATATTTAAGTTCATGTTTTTTATCAACGCTTATATATCATGTCTCCACGATTCATCTTACTCCGAACGTTGGCTTGATGATAACTTTCAGGTGGCTCAACAGCCTCAATTGCGTAGATCCATCCAATAAGGTCGGCAATTAGGCTGCAGCTATTCACACCTCCTGCAGCATAAATCATTTATCAGCTAGTGGTGAAAAATGGCATCCATCAGGTGCAGGTTCGGGGGGGAGGGGGGGGGACTGAAATAGCAGCGCTGCCCTGCCAGTGCTGTCAGACGGGGCGAGGTGACAGTGAAAGAGGAGTGTCACCCGCAGCAGATGCTCGGGGAGTCGGGGCATAGCGACAGCCATTAGCACCTTTCTGCCACTCAGCCAGGGTGACAGGAGAGGTGCAGACCTGGGAGGAGGAGAACGGATCCCCGCTGTGCTCAGTGACACCGATGTAGCGAAAGACGGGCACGTACGCGGATGCACGTGATAAACTCCCACTTTTATGGGCAAAAGATAATACAGGTCTGCCCATGCTTTTGGCACGCCGTCTCTTGCCATGCAGACTGCTACAGGCCGCCGTCCTTGGCACGAGCACGCAGGAAATTTGTGCATGCCTGATGACAAGTTCTCGCTGAACACAATCCTGTACTTGCTTTGGGCCATTGTCGAAAACCATTTCACACCGTGGCCCAACACCCCATAATTGACAGGATGAATGGACAATAGGGGTTAAGGATGATGATGTGTACTTCACATTTAGCCAGTTAGTAGACAGGAAGAAGCTTCACATTTGTGATTTTTTTCCCGACCTTCAGTATGTTTTTGTGTTTATGTTGTGTGTTTGTGTGTGTGTGGTGTTTGTGTGTGTGTAAGCAGGATGTAGGGGGATGTATATGTATGTTGCAAATTTGTCCATGTGGGAATATCTATTTCGAGTATTTTCCTGAACCATTCAGCCAGAACTATGCAAGCTGTTGCCAATGGCATCATTATGCAAAGTGTTGTATGAAAATTAATGATTTTACATTTTAACAATATTCTGTCCAAATTTTGAGATTGATAGGCCGACCAAAAATAAATAAATACATTCAACAGCCGTTTTCCAAAGGCAAGACTGTCTGACAAGCGGCCTAACAAGCCAGCTATTTGTACTAAACATGAACCCAGTGCAGCGTTTTCACTTACCGAAATTTGCCTTGGATACACGTGCAGCTGCACCGCTCACGCCGCCGTCTCGTTTCAGTCTGTCAGGATGTCCCATCGCCGCAGCCGAGAAACTGGCCAAAGCCCAGGAGAAGCACCAGAACTGCGAGGGCTCCAAGTCAAACCAAGCTTCAGACCGAGTCTTAAGGTATTGTTTTGTTTTCCCTTTCTGTCTGTACAGTCGGTCTCTTAGAAGCAACGTGAACTGTATTATGGAAACCGGACGCGTCACAATAAAAGCATGTAGCCCCTCAGCCCCAGCTGTCAGTGTGTATGGTGAGCTCTTTGGGGTGCATTTCTCTACTGTTGCATTAAGTACGTGTAAGATTTTAGACAGGTGGTTGCTTTCAGCCCACCTTTGGATCGCTGAACTGTTATGGGGGGGCATCCGGGTAGCGTAGTGACCTGTTCCATTGCCTACTAACACAGGGATCGCCTGTTCAAATCCTCGTGTTACCTCTGGCTTGGTCGGGCATCCCTACAGACACAATCGGCCATGTCTGCGGGTGGGAAGCCGGGTTTGGGTATGTGTTCTGGTCGCTGCACTAGCGCCTCCTCTGGTCGTTCAGGGGGGGTGCTTCAGGGGGCTGGGGGGAATAGCGTGATCCTCCCACACGCTACGTCCCCCTTGCGAAACTCCTCACTGTCAGGTGAAAAGAAGTGGCTGGTGACTCCACATGTATGGGAGGAGGCATATGGTAGTCTGCAGCCCTCCCCAGATTGGCCGAGGGGGTGGAGCAGCAACCGGGACGGCTCGGAAGAGTGGGGTAATTCGCCGGATATAATTGGGGAGAAAATGGGGGGGTATATGTAAGATTTTAGGTAGGTAGTTGCTTTCAGCCCAGCTTTGGATCGTGGAACTTTATGCGTAGAAAATTGTCACAGAATGATGCTGCAGTGATGACTTTTATTTGGTTTTCTCCTCTGTTTTATAACGATGCTGAAATCCGCCGTGTTTGTTTTGTTTTTATGCTCCCTTGTCTCGCGGGAGTACTTTCAAGATGCTGCATGTTCATTTCTGTGTTTACTTATGAAGGCAAAATGCTTTATTGGAATTAAATGAAATCGGCCTTATTTATCATGATTGCGTATTCATTTGTAGTCATTAGAATGACAGGGTTTCTTTTTTTTTCCTTCTTTTTTTTTGATGATCATGGAGATGCTATGATGAAAAGTCATATGCAAATGTAGATCTCGTATCCGTGTCTAATTGGACATCAGCGCCACGACATCTTTCCATTTCATTTCTCAGTCATCTTAGATGGGGACTATAAAAGCACAGCAAATACTTCAAGTACCTCAAAGGAATCTAAGTGATTCCTTTGGAGATCCTGAAAAGGAGATTCAGGAACCTGATTTGGAAAATTTCCCCGAACGGGCCAAACTCAACCTTCTTTTTTTTCCCAGGGGTTGTTAAGTAGTTCCACGTGGAGCTTTTTATCAATCTGCTGAGATCATAATTCATATTATCACCAAAGAATCCTGGAAGGTTTTCTTGAGTCCCCTCCTTTGCATTTGCCCTTTTTCTTCTTCTTCTTCTTCTTAGACCAGTTCTCAAATTCTCTATCCTTCCCCCCCTGGGCAATGTTGAGTGCTTCGGTCCAACTTGCACCCCCTCGTCATTTATTTTCCAGGCCTATGTGCTTTGTCAAACAACTGGAGTATCCACAGTATGGTTACAAGAACAATGTCTCCACCAGCACGCCGCGCTCCAACCTGGCCAAGGAGCTGGAGAAGTACTCCAAGACCAGTTTTGACTACAGCAACTTTGACGGTAGCAACAACCACCAAGTGTATGGGAAACGCGCCATCGCGCCCAAGGTCCATGGACACCGGGACACCTCCCCGAAAGGATATGATGGTACGATCTTCCTCTGTGCATACGACAAACAAGTTTTCTTTTCTCCTTTGTCATACATTGAGAAAATCATACAATAATTTCATGTTATTCTATAACAGTAATCATATAATAACCCACATTCAGTCGCTCCCCTTTCCTCAGCCCTGTTGTCCTTTGCCATTCTTCTCTGCAAACATCATGTCACACATGCCAGCAAGACTAGCACATCTCTTTTTTTCCATTTGTTTCCATAATTACAGTGTGTGTGTCGAGGGCGTTCGTTCAGGATGGGCACATGCTAAGATTGTCACAGGACTAGTTTGTCGTATTCATCACCAGGTCATAATGGCTCTGTGTTATTTGTAAGTGTTAGTTAATTGCAGTGTGTTTGTGATCCAGGACTTAGGCTCTCATATTGTTGCAAATATCAAGTCAGCCTGGAGTTTCTGTATGACTCCTTCTGAAATTCAGCTTAATTTTTCCTCACATTACATTTTCTGTGAGGAAAGTTATGTTAGGATACAATATAAATGCTGAAAAGCCTGTAGTTTTAGTAATTACAGGAGTCTTAAAGGGAAATAATCATGATTTTCAATATTATATATACACGTGGTAAGGATAACACTCCATTAACAGTCATGATAACGAGGTGGCAGAGTTGAAGATGCTAAGATTTTCATTGGGAGTGACGAAGAAGGACAGGATTAGGAGCGATTATATTAGAGGGACAGCTCAGGTTGGACGGTTTGGAGACAAACCAAGAGAGGCAAGATTGAGATGGCTTGGACATGTGTGGAGGAGAGATGCTGGGTATACTGGGAGAAGGATGCTGAATATGGAGCTGCCAGGGAAGAGGAAAAGAGGAAGGCTGAAGAGGAGGTTTATGGATGTGGTAGGGAGGACATGCAGGTGGCTGGAAGATGCAGAGGACAGGAAGAGATGGAAACGGATGATCCGCTATGGCGACCCCTAACGGGAGCAGCTGAAAGTAGTAGTAGTAGTAGTAGTAGTAACAGTCATGATACTGAGCAGTCACCAGTGTGTCTCTGAAATGCTGCTGAAATTGTTTGGAAGAAGTGTCCACCAGTGACATCACTGGGGGGACACCTATAGGCTACATTGAATAAGATCGTGATCTGGAATATAGGCTACACTTCTACACTGAATAAGAGAATGTGAATAACAGTGCTACATATAGCTGTTGCAGCAAATGGCACCAAATGCCATGAAGTTGGTGATTCATAGATTGTCTGCAAGTGCAAGTGGCGTCACTGGTTGACACTTTTCTGCACAGTTTCGGCTGTGTTTCAGTGACACACAGAAGACTGCCCAGTATTACAGCTTCTATTGGAGTGTTATCCCTACAACAAGATGATGTTGAAAATTGTGATTGCCCTTTAACCCTTTACTGAAATAGAGAAAGTCCGTTACTCCCCTCATATAATGGCTGATTGTGTATGCTAGCCTGAATTCTCACATGTTACATACAGCAGTGATCTCCCACGTGATGCAAAAATGAACACGCCCATAATCTGCAATGCATCCTGCAGCCAAGCGTTACTGCAAGAACTCCAGCTCAGCCAGCAGCACCACCAGCACCTACGCCCCGAGCAGTAGCAACAGCAGCCTGAGCTGTGGAGGAGGGGGAGCAGGAGGTGGAGGGGGAGGAGGTGGTGGGGGAGGCGGTGGCAGCAGCGCCAGCAGCACCTGCAGTAAGAGCAGCTTTGACTACACCCATGACATGGAGGCGGCCCACATGGCAGCCACGGCCATCCTCAACCTGTCCACACGCTGCCGGGAGATGCCTCACGGCCTCAGCGGAAAGCCACAGGACCTCTGCTCGCAGGTAGGCGGGTTGCTGACAACATCGCCACAGTGTTTTGGTTATATTCATGGTGATTTTGGATCAAAGACAACATTTTTTTTAATTATTATTATTATTATTATTATTACAAAGTCAGTCCTGCTAAAGGAAAGCTATCTCATTGCCTATCAGGGGGATTTTCTTTCCATGTGTCAGTGTTCATGAAAGCACAAATATCTCCTGATCCAACACTGTGCTATCTTCTGAAAACCAGCAATCGCTAAACCTGTGTAAAACACTGGTCTTCCACTGCAGTTGAAAAAAATATATATATAAATAAATCCATTGACAGAGATTATCACTGTGCTTCCTTCATTATACTAATGCTGGCAGTGAAGGCTGACAATGATAGGGGATTGTTGGGCTGCACACATACAGACAAACACACACACACACACACATATACACACACATTCCATTAAGGATCCAGAGCAGCGTTGCGTCTTACACTCGGGGCTCAGCAGGGCAGTTTTTTATTTTCCGTTGGGGGATCAGATAGGAGCGGGACGAAGCATCGTTTGACACGGCGTGAGCCCAATGTGTCATTTAAGAGGCGATAAGGTGACGGTGTTCCTGTATTATCTCTGTCGATATGCTGAGCTGGAAAATGGGGGCCAGAGAGAGCACAGCGGAGAGCTAATGCTGGCTTAATGGTAATGTTGACAGCACAGGCCGGCGGAGAATGGCAGAGAGTGCGAGAGCAATAAATATAAAAAGAGAGATGGACCAAAGTGAGAGGTTGGCTGGTTGCTGAACATTGTGGGGAAAGAGGGGGACGCAATGAGGAGTAAAGAGGAGACAAGACAGTGTTTTGGCAGACAAGTGGGAAAGCGGGGGGGTGGGGGGGTGGACTGGTACAATGGAAGAAAGTTGGCGGGTACAAGAGCCCAGGGCAATCAGCACTCCTGCCTCCTCTCTGTCCTCTTCTGCCACCCCCACACTCCTCTCCCACCTCCCCTTAGTCCTTCCCCTGTTTCATGACTCGTACCGCTGGTGCTGCAGGGCCATGCAGGTAGGATGCTCTCAGCGCAGGGTGGGAAGACTTCAGAGGCTCCCTGTTCCTCTTTCATCTCGACACCTCACTTCGTGGCACACGGCTTCCCGTCATCATTTGGATGAAACTTGAATTGAACCCATGCTCACATCCATTCCGGTCTGGTTTTGATTTCAGCCTGTCTCTCTGTCACTCTGTCAGTCCGTTTGTTGATCTGATTCGCTGGTTGGTTGAATCAGCGAAATGGTTGAAGACAGTGTCTGTATTTTGTTATTTTCTTGATTCGTTTGAGTCAAGTATTATGGCAGGTTCTTTAAAATAGGGGTCCCAAAAACAGTGAATTGCTTTGTTGTCAGGTTAAAACCATTTTCATGGGAATCGATAAATTTAAGCAACGTTGGGGCATCCGGGTGGCGTGGCGGTCTATTTCATTGCCTACTAACACAGGAATCGCCAGTTCAAATCCCCGTGTTACCTCTGGCTTGGTCGGGCGTCCCTACAGACACTATTGGCCATGTCTGCGGGTGGGAAGCTGCACTAGCGCCTCCTCTGGTCAGTCGGGGGTGCCTGTTCGGGGGGAGGGGGAACTGGGGGGAATAGCATGATCCTCCCACGTGCTACGTCCCCCTGGTGAAACTCCTCTCTGTCAGATGAAAAGAAGCAGCTGGCAACTCCACATGTATCGGGATGGCTCGGAAGACTGGGATAATTGGCCAAGTACAACTGGAAGAAAAAGGGGGGAAATCCAAAAAAAAAAATTAAGCAATGTCACTAATGAATATATAGAATTTAGGTTGCAAACGTCACAAGTTTAAAATCCGTGGTTGTTTATCATTTAAGCGTCTACTCATATAAAGAATTGTTGATGTCTTGGGGGGGCGAGTCAGACAAATGAGAAACAGAGGAGAGATAAAGTGCTGAGATGCAAAAAAACACAGAAAGGGCACAGAGAGGAGCCAGACGAGAGAGAGAGAGCGAGCAAGCAATGGAGCGAGGGAGGGAGAGCCAGAAAACAAAGCTGATTTTATTTTAAGAGCTAGAGGAGGTGGGTGGAAGTAATGTGGGAGGAACTGGCCACTGACCTCTCACGCTCTGGTCTTGTCTTCCTGGCACTGTCATGGCAACACGGGTCAGAGGTCACCGGGAGGTCAGAGGAAGAACAGGAGATTTCTAAAGTAGGAGGCCCGCGTCTGTTGTTCCTTCTTGACACGACAGGGAGGGTCACGTTAATTGGTCGGTGACATATTAGCGATTATGGCCGTCAAGGAGAGGATAGAGGACCACTGGGCGTCTTCACAAGGACAAGTCATGTCAACACGTAATGGATGGATGGATGATGGATTTTGCCCCTCAACATATTGTCTTTCATTTTACAGAGCGACGCCCTCCCTCTGTTTCTAATGGTCGATAGGTTCTTCGCTCACTGTTTTCTTCACCCCCTCCTCTTTCTGGCTTCCTCTCTGTCTCTCTGTCTCTCTCTCTCTGTCTCTCTCTCTCTCTCTCTCTCTCTCTCTCTCTCTCTCTCTCTCTCTCTCTCTCTCTCTCATTCCATCCCTTCTCTGTCTCTGAGGCTGTTCAGACCTGGCATTAACATGCGTTACAGGTGGTCAGCTCTAAGTACATCAGTTCACACCTGCGATTAGGATGCATCTCCACATGCGTCTCGAGTGACCACCTGTGATCGGATCTCACTTCCCCGCTCTGTATGCAAATCAGCAGTACGTCACTGCGGTAAGGGGCGCGGCTTAACCTCGGCTGCAAGCGGACAGAGGGAGCGTGGCTCCACCCCGCGTGAGTGAGCGAATGAGAGACGTTGTTAAATAAAGCCTGTGTTAATAGCCTAAAACCGTGTCCGCCTTCATCTCGAGCCCTCCCCGTGGCGCGTGTCATCAGGTAAACAAACGCGTACAGAAACGCACTCGAAGCAACAGGCACTGAACAAAATGAGGCACCCTTGCTCACTCAAGCCTCGCTTTAATGCGCCGTCAATGAGTATGACGTATTTCACATCGGTAAATGATCACTGTCAATTATTCTACCAAATTATGTTGTCATACAACATTTGAAGTGCTCTTAAATAAATAAAATAAATCATCCCATATCCCAACTGCACTTCCTTTCTTTCATGTCTATTCCAATTTGCTGTGAAGCACAACAGGTTTTTGAAAGTGCTGTGTAAACAAAGGTTATTATTCTGATGGCGATGATGATGATCTGTCCGAAAGCCTTCAGACCCCTGACCTGACATACGACTGCATCTAGTCTACTGTGGGTGAATAGCTTCACGTTATTACAATGGCATGGACGCAGCAAATGCACGTCGCGCCAGATCGAGACGATCTGATGAGGAAATTTAACTGAGTGAATTAGGCGCGTCAGGCTCCCATTGTTTGCCTTCTTTCACTATGTGCTCAAAATACACACTAAAAAATTGAAACTCGTTCTTACAACTCGTTATGTGAGAAAATGTACCAATTCTCAACCCGAACCCTGTCAGGCTCGACCTGATCATGTCGGTTCAGGCTCCGATTTTTTAATTACTCCAGCGGGTTTGAGAGGGTAGGGCTCTAGGCTGCGGTGGATAGATGAACTTGAAGCTGAAGTTAAACTTGAATGTGCAAGCGGGCATGGGCTCTTCCACAGTTGCGGGTCTGGTTGTCAGAAATTGCAGATGAGATGAACAAAGAAAACTAAACCAACCCCAGAGGAGGCTTTCGTGACCGCCTAGTCAATTTACGTCCTCTGCACGTCCCAGTCCTGGGATACCTATGGGTTTACACTTCAAATGCGTTGTGGACAAACGTGTCCCGGGCAACCTCCGAATGTGGCCTGAGCGATCGGATCTCAAGACCGGGACGGTGGGCCGCCACATCGGTGGGCCGGTGGACCATCAAAAAAATCCATGACAGGCCCTGTGTGTCTGTCGCTCGGGGTGCGCATGAGAGCGTGTTGCGTGCGTTTTCCGGGACTGGGCTCACTGGCCAATCACAACCTAGTTCGCGAATGCGCGTTAACGTTCTAGACCAGTGTTTCTCAACCGGGGGTCCGCGGACCCCTAGTGGTCAGTGGTGTAATTGCAAGGGGTCCGTGAAAATAAAATGTCTTTAAAAAAAGATCTCAAATGTGACTGAGACCTTTAACTACCTAAACTATAAAGGGTAACAGGACTTTTTTCTCTAATTACATCTGTTTCACAAGTCTAACTTATTGTATTTTAATAAGAGATCTCGCTCCCATTTGCATTGTTAAAAGTTACTGCATAAAAATTCTGTTGTTACATATATCTGAAAGTTACTGAATACATATTCTGTTTTGTTACATATATCTGAAAGTTACTGCATAAGAATTCTGTTTTGTTAACTGTATCTAAGTTACAACTGAAAGCTCTTATTTTTGCCCCAAAGAGTGAATAAATGCTATAATGCAATTTAAAATGCAGTTTCTACTGTTTCTATCAAATTGCAACCCCCCTCCCCCAAGATCAGGTGGAGGGGTCCTCAGGGTAGATCAAAAATACGCAGGGGGTCCAGGACCCCAAAAAGGTTGAGAACCACTGTTCTAGACAAATGCAAAAGTAGCGCGCAGCAGTGAGATGGCCAACGAAACCATGGACGAGAAGATGTCAAAAAGTAAAGGAGGGGCTGAAATGTAGAGAAAAAGGGGAGCAGACATTAGAGGCACTGGCTCCCAAATGTGAACAAGCACGAAACCGTCCAGACCCACGGCGCACACTGCGCGTGTAGGTGGGGCAAGGCAGTGTTCGGTGAGAAAGGTGGGGGGACCAGGAAGTAGAAATTATGTTCCAGGGATTAGTCATATCCTAAAAAGTGTCACGAGTAAAACTAGGCTAACTATATAGCTAGCTAGCTTTGGCATGTCCTCACCTCTGTGACGTTATTTGTTGTCCGCCGTGCGTCCATTCGTGAGTTGCGAGCACGTCCTACTAAACGTTCCTCTCAGGTCTTTGCGTATAGGGCGGGGGGGGGAAAAGTCGACATAGTGTTTGAGCATCAGCACCCTCTAGTGGCCAGCAACGCTATTTAAGAGGCGCAGACTGGCGCGGTAAAATGGACGTTTAATTATAGGCTAGGCTACATGTTCAGTGAAAACTTCTGCAACTTGTGGTTACAAAACGACCCCACTGATAGTCTACTTGTTACCGTTTAAGCCGTGCTGATGGCATGTTACAATATAAGTCTGTGCCTACTAAAATATGTCCTGGAATAGTACTTTCCATCACCTGTCTACAATAAAAGACTATATCATTACCAGCAAGGACTAGGGTTCAAAATGTAGTAGGCTGTGTCCTGTAATTACATTAACTCCCCCAACCGTAACTGACTGTCGTATATACTGTACATATATATAATCAACCCTCGCCCCCGGGCGGTTCCTGCAGATGAGTCCAGGGCTAAATTTATTTCCCAGTACACCCCTGCTTAGAGCTGTCCACTTGTGATCAGATTGCCCAAGATGCATGTTAATGCCCGGTGTAAACAGCCTCTCTGTCCTGGCTCCAAGTCTGGTACCATTAATGGTGGGTGGATGGGTCAGGCAAGAGGAGCGTGGGGGCTTTATAGCTTTATGTGTGTGTGTGTGTGAGAGAGAGAGAGAGAGAGAGAGAAAGAGAGAGGGAGGGAGAAAGAGAGAGAGTGCATACTGTGCTATGCCCCAATGTGCTATTTCAGGCTCTACCAGCTGACCCAGTTGGCTGCTGTGAGCTGAGGGTCAGGGTGGACTATGAATGTTCCCCCTTTCTACAATAACTTGAAACGGGAAAGTTCCCAGCCACAAGGCTATCATAAACATGGAAAGGATATCATTCTCATTGAAGCCTAAAGGCTGATGTTGGGAATTCACAGTGCCAGTTGTGAATGGTTGTCTTAAGGTCAGAGTCTAAGACACTTCCTCTATTCAGGTCAGAAACTTTACACCACTTTCCAACATGCTTCATCCAACCGAGGCTCAACCATCCATTATTTATGTGAAGTAATCATAAGGGAAAATGCTTATTGAGATACTAGGTGCTAGCTTGAGTCCACGATGACTGGTGTTGCACTAAAGCTGCGTTGTTCCCCAAAATACATTACATTAGCAATTTTTCTTTTTGATACCCAAATGCACAACAATGATTCCGTCTTTTATGGAGCAATATTTTATGTTATGGACTGCTGCAAACCGACTGTAGCAGCAACGGATTCATTTTTCTGTGCTTTTTGCTGTTTTTCCTTATTTTATTTTGTTTTTTTGGGTTCCGCCACGGCTCTTGCCACATTCATTCCCGAGTCCCAAATCTATCACCCCATGCACCGAGTCGATGTGCATCACAGAGATTTTGGCTTCAGCCGAGATGTTGGGAGAATCCACCCCTAGGGACACTGTCGGATGGAATCAGCATTAAAGCGGGCTTTCCTACTCATGAAAGGAAGCAATGAGGATAAGGATGAGAGAGAAGATAAGAGGAGGAAGTCAGGGGGAGGAATGTTAATGAGAGCAAGGACACAGGGCGGACGATACACACGAGCGCAAAGAAAACGTGCATTCTCATGTGCGCACGCTTGCAAAAAGCACAGTCCTTGAGGGAGTGGGACTCTTTCAGGACATTTGCGCCAGACTTAGACTAAAGCAAATGGTACGCACGCACACACACACACACACACACACACACACACACACACACAAGGGAGGCAAAGTGAATGATGTTCTGAGTAGTCCGACTTTTCAGATGTGGCCCAGTTTGTTCCAGAACACAGTATAGTTTTCTCTATTTTTGGGCTGGCTGGCGAGCAGACAGCGGTCTAGTTTCAGCAACTGCTCATCGCTACTCTCAACCTAACCCGTAACCCTCGCCCCCCCAGACCCCCCTGTTATGTCCACATCCATCAGACTCACACACACACACACACACACACACACACACACACACACACACACACACAAACATACAAACGCACATATAAATGTACTCATACATGCTCAGAGATGATGAAGGCACAAATGCGTGCACAATAGCACACCTATAAATTCTTACATGCACATGTACACTAGCACAAAACAAGAATAAACACACACACACGCACACACACATCCTGGTGACTGGTACAAAGGGTTTGGTACAGAGCATGGTGGGATGGAAGGAACGACAGAGACAGAGAAAGAGAGACTGAGGGGTTCACTGAAGACCCTAATGTGTTTGACCTCTATACTCTTGACTGTAACACTACATTGTTATTGTATACTGCTTGTTATTGAAGACTTGGGCAAAAAAAAAATGTAGACTCAATAAAATGTCCAGTTGTTTGAATTACAGGTGTTCAGTTGGACGCCTCGGTGACCACTAAGATAAAATCTAGCACTTTCCACGTGATTTTCATCACTTGCAATGTGTCCAGCTGCCGTTTTGCCCAGCTCTGATCCTAAAACATGAATATGCCTGACTGTTATTTAATCAGAAAATCTCTTTCTCTTTTATCCCTTTCTCTCCATCCTTACCTTCTTATGTTCTGTGCATCCCTTTACCCTTCCCCATTATCATGCACGTACACACGCACACACACACGCACACACGCACACACACACACACACACACACACACATACATGCAAAATGCACACAACCCCACGCTTATCTCATACGCTGACTGACAACTTGACAACTCCGCCCCCCCCCCCCCCACACACACACACACACACTCCCAAATGCACGCACACTTTTCAGAGTCCCAACCTAGATGTTGATGAGAACGGTACATTGGACCTGAGTATGAGCAAGCGTCTGGGCAGTGGCGCCGGTGGTGGCAGCGGGGATTCGGTGCTCACCCCTCTAGAGCCCATGTCCCCCCAGAGGCAGGCCGCCCTGCTGGGCTCACGCTGCTACAGCATGGGGGACGCCACCGACTGCTGGGACCTGCCTGTAGACTACACCAAGATCAAACGCATAGACGAAGATGAGAAAGAGGTAAAAGGGCAGCGGGTCAGGGTTTGAGGACACGCTAACTGGGCAGTCCGGGGGGGCGGGGGGGGGGGGGGGGGGCAAAATGGCAGACGTGGAACTTTTCTCCTTTTATAAACAGTGAGTAGTACTGGCTAAAAGTGGCCGAAGTCATGTTTGAGGAGTTTGTTTTGCTAGTTCACATCAGTGAAATTTCAAGTTGGTAATCAGCATCTTTACAACGTACCGCAATTTTCTTGTTAAGTTTTGTGTTATTATTTGGTAAACGAAATCAAACGCGATTCGTGACAGAACATGGTACTTTTTTTTGCATCGTGAATATTCAATTTTGGAAAGGACCTCTTCATTTTATCACTACGCTTTGCCAGTAGATCCACACCATTATGCTCTACACCCCTAATATTTCTGGCTGGCTGGTCCCTACCCCAACCAAATGCAGTTTTTCCTTGTCTCCTTTGCCTCAAATCATTCCCCATGTATTGTCACCATTAAGATGGATTTGATAAGGATGATCTGGGGTCAAGACAGGACACTGGTTATGACTGGTGATGAAGACAAAGAAGGTGGAGTGAAAGATTTCAAATAAACTGTTTATATGGGTAGATTTATGTTCTATATTGGTGGTTGCGGTCTTAATAACGGTATATCATCGATATTGGGGGGGGGGGGTTTCCGCCATGTCCCAACCCAATTTATCTTCCGTCTAAGCCATTGATTGAACATTCTGCCTTTGAACCAGACGTTTACAGTGCGGTCCGATTGTTCCCCGGCTGACTCGCAGACATATTTGGAATTATTAGAAAGTCATATTAGGGGGATTTTAGGGTAAACTAATGAATCTGCATGTTAATTGATGTCAGCGTTGCCATGCACAGAGGTATCTGGCTCTGTTTTGGATCATGCTCCCTGCATGCTGGCTTTCTGTTTTTACATTTCGCTCTTCTCCAAAATGAATTATGCAAAGTAGCACCTTGGGAGGGAATCAGAATAGCTCATCTCATCAAAGAACTGCTGGAAATCAATGCACCACTGCTGGGTGCGCCTGTGTGTGCAGCTGAGTGCATGTGAGCCTGTTTGGGAGTTTTAGAGAGTGTGTGCATATCTTTGAAAGCACATGTGTGCATGCATGTGTGTGCGTGTGTGTGTGTGTGTGTGTGTGTGTGTGTGTGTGTGTGTGTGTGTGTCTGGCTGTCTGTCTGTCTGTCTGTCTGTGCATGCACATGTGCATGCGTGCATGTACATATGAACCTATGTACTGTGAAGTCCAACCCTAGCCTACTTTTTTCGCTCCGCCTCGCTGTATATGCATGTGCCATTCTCCCTCTGTCTGCGCCTCTCTCAGCTTGCACTCCCCTTAATTAGAGAGCCTCGCTGGCTGAAGCGGCATCGTGCACTCCGAGACAGCTTGAATGCTGGATAATTTGGGCTGTATCTGGACCTGTCTCTTTATGGGCATTACAGTACATACACTGGGAGAATGGAGGAGAGAAAAGGGGATTTGCATCAACAGCCGTCGTGCCCTGGCTGCTTGCAGTGCAGACAAAGCAAAGCCCGACGCACAAAGCCAAACTGTCGATCGGAGACTACACCACAGTGCCATCTAGTGAATGGCTTGTGCATCACTGGACCAAGTTCAGCCAACTCCCCGCTTTTGGTTGTTGTGTATTGAAGTCAAGGTGGAATGAGAGTGCCTGTGCATGGCAGCACAGCAGTGATGAAGTGTGTGCGCTAGAGAGATGCATGCTCACAAGTGTGCAGACACACACATGCTAGCTCAGTGTTCTCCAGGTACCGAGTTAAGTCATTATGTCTCCCAGAGATGGTTTTTCTATCTAGCTTTGGCAGACTGACAATTGAGCCTCAACGAACTCACCCAGGCTCAAGCAATTAGCATTCAAAAGCATCATTGTCTGAGGTGTGTGTGTGTGTGTGTGCGCGCGTGTGAGAGAGCGAGAGCGAGAGATCGTTTGAACATGTACACTACCGTTCAAAAGTTTGGGATCACCCAAACAATTTTGTGTTTTCCATGAAAAGTCACACTTATTCACCACCATATGTTGTGAAATGAATAGAAAATAGAGTCAAGACATTGACAAGGTTAGAAATAATGATTTGTATTTGAAATAAGATTTTTTTTACATCAAACTTTGCTTTCGTCAAAGAATCCTCCATTTGCAGCAATTACAGCATTGCAGACCTTCGGCATTCTAGCTGTTAATTTGTTGAGGTAATCTGGAGAAATTGCACCCCACGCTTCCAGAAGCAGCTCCCACAAGTTGGATTGGTTGGATGGGCACTTCTTTGAGCAGATTGAGTTTCTGGAGCATCACATTTGTGGGGTCAATTAAACGCTCAAAATGGCCAGAAAAAGAGAACTTTCATCTGAAACTCGACAGCCTATTCTTGTTCTTAGAAATGAAGGCTATTCCATGCGAGAAATTGCTAAGAAATTGAAGATTTCCTACACCGGTGTGTACTACTCCCTTCAGAGGACAGCACAAACAGGCTCTAACCAGAGTAGAAAAAGAAGTGGGAGGCCGCGTTGCACAACTGAGCAAGAAGATAAGTACATTAGAGTCTCTAGTTTGAGAAACAGACGCCTCACAGGTCCCCAACTGGCATCTTCATTAAATAGTACCTGTTAGAGCCTGTTTGTGCTGTCCTCTGAAGGGAGTAGTACACACCGGTGTAGGAAATCTTCAATTTCTTAGCAATTTCTCGCATGGAATAGCCTTCATTTCTAAGAACAAGAATAGACTGTCGAGTTTCAGATGAAAGTTCTCTTTTTCTGGCCATTTTGAGCGTTTAATTGACCCCACAAATGTGATGCTCCAGAAACTCAATCTGCTCAAAGAAGTGCCCATCCAACCAATCCAACTTGTGGGAGCTGCTTCTGGAAGCGTGGGGTGCAATTTCTCCAGATTACCTCAACAAATTAACAGCTAGAATGCCAAAGGTCTGCAATGCTGTAATTGCTGCAAATGGAGGATTCTTTGACGAAAGCAAAGTTTGATGTAAAAAAAATCTTATTTCAAATACAAATCATTATTTCTAACCTTGTCAATGTCTTGACTCTATTTTCTATTCATTTCACAACATATGGTGGTGAATAAGTGTGACTTTTCATGGAAAACACAAAATTGTTTGGGTGATCCCAAACTTTTGAACGGTAGTGTATAATAAGTAGGGGTGTGAGAAAATACAGATACACTTGAGTATCACCATACTATCTTTCACAATATTGTAAGTATTTTGTCTCAATATGCCACAATATATTGGATTCTTCAGATTACACACACGTGGCAGCGGTACTTCTTCATTGTGTTGTTCATATCCCTGACCACTAGGTGGCAGAGGCAGCGTTGTTACGTTGCTTCACAAAACCACGACAACAGCGGGCGTTGCTAGCGCCACGCTAGCTATGGTTACTCTGATTTTATGCATATATTGGGGTATGTCCTATACGACTTTTTCTTGTAATATTTGGACAAAATATTACAATATATTTCAGTGGTTGTAGTATCATAATGCATCACAGTATATTGAAAAATGACACTTGTGTTGTGATAACGAAACGTATCGCTAAATTCTTGCCAGTCCAGCGCCCTGGTAATGAGGGCCTGAGGAGCAAAAGAATATGTCTCTTTATCCATCTCTGTCTTTCTCCTTCCTTGTTTTTCTCCCTCCCTCCTTGCCTCCCCCCACACCAACTGTCCCCCACCATCCCGCCCTCAGCCGGATGACTTGGACCCCTTCCACGACCTGCTGGACGACCGCTCGTACGCCACTGACGTTAACATGCCCAGTCCCAAGCCTAAGTATGTCCAGTGCAAGGAGACCAAAAAGGACCTGATAACGTAAGACAACCCCCCCCCAACAAAAAGCTTCCTCCTGCCTATACCATCCCACTTGCTCTCCCTCTCCTCCCCCATCATTTATCATCTTCTTTTGTTGTTCTGTCTTCCATACCATTCCCTTTGCTCCAAATTGAACTCCCTCAGGAGACCTTGTGATGGTCACCCTCTCCTCCCCTCTCATCCTTCCACACCCTTGGCAGCGGCTTGCTAAAAATCACACCCCCAAATTAACCCCACCAGCCTTGGCGCTAGCAAAGGTAACCTCTGTTGTCTGCCTCGTAGTTGTGTCCCCTTGTGTAGTGCCTTATCTTAATTGGACACAGCACCAGCATTTACTGTCATAACATACAAGTATCAAGAGTAGCTGATCACTGCGACTGAGTACACAACCAACGATATGAATCACAGACAGTGAAGCTAAACTGGAAACAATGAAATTGAACTGAAAAAGCAGAAACCAAACCCTATTTTATCTGTAGTTTTCTCGTTTCCTCTCCTTCCTTTTGGGCTTATAATTCTATCTATTTTTCCGGTGGCAGATGTCCCACACCGGGGTGTGATGGAAGTGGTCACTTGACGAGCAATTTCGCCTCACATCGAAGGTGTGACTTCCTTTTCTCCTGGTGGATACTGAGTCTGTCTCTCTGATTTATTGTTTTCAGCTTACCTCGACTATGCTGTCAGACACTCGTAGGAAAAGTTCTCTTATTTGTTAGCCCTTTGACTGTTGGCAAATTGACCTCTCAACACATGCGTGATGCAATACAAACAGGTATTTACAATGGGTTGGCTGATGAATTTACACCTAATCTCAAAGTAGCTTAATTTCTCAGTGGACCATGTGTGATGCCTCCTTAATTAATGTAATTCAGTTCTCAGTGCAAGGCACACACAGCCTTTGCAGTTTGGGAAAACAGTGTTTGGGGTGTTGCATCGTGGCACAGACTTTGAATAACTTGAATAGATGTCAGTGGAGGAAGCTTACGTTGCTCCATGTGCTTTGTTCAGCTTCACCCTGACAATCAGTTTGGGGCCAGAAATTGATAGAGGCTTGTTTTTAAGTTTCACGTCTATGAGCTTGAACGTTAATGTGTTTTTAGAGTTTCTAAAATGTCAATTAGTCAGTGGGCTACATGTTGAACACAGCAGGAAGACAAAGCATGAAAGCAGAGCAACCTTGTAGATATCAATACAAATACTCAGAGGGTTAACTTCTTTTTATCAACTCCCTGCACTTGCACCATGGCTTTTTTGTTTGTTTTGTTTGTTTTTTGTTTTTGCATTGCCTGTCTAGTTGATGTGTCGTGCGTGTGCAAATCTGTGCGAGTGCCGTGGGATCTGTGTGTTGTGTTTCAAGTGGTTGGCTTCTCTTACCATTTTGGCCAATCTAATGTTTTACTGCTATGTATCTTCCAGTCTCTCAGGTTGTCCTTTAGCTGATAAAAGCATTCGAAGCATGCTGGCCACCAACGCGCAAGAGCTCAAGTAAGGCATGAGATGAGTTGCTTATCTTTGTGTGTGATTTTTGTTCTCAGCTCTTTCTGCCCACTATAAGGTCAGCCTTGATTAATGCAGACTCCAAGTGAACACAACAAGTCATGGTGTAGTGCACAGTACAACTAGAAATGTTAAAAAAAAAAAACCCAGATAGAGGAATATGTTA
>NW_026611176.1:92500-95000 GCF_029633865.1 Lampris incognitus | reverse complement strand
GGTACTGTTAACCAGCGGAGTGCCGGTGGAAACTAGGCTACTGTTGGGCGAAGGAAAAGGAGAGGGGGAAGGCATGTCCAGAGGCAGCTAGAGAGGAGGAAGGGTAGGCGTGTGGAGGTGAGAGTCAGTCGGAACTTTGAATGTTGGCACTATGGCTAGTAAAGGGAGAGAGCTGGCTGACGTGATGGAAAGAAGAAAGGTGACAAGAGACAAGGTGGAAGGGGAGTAAGGCCAGGAGCATCGCAGGTGGGTTCAAACTCTTCTACCATGGTGCGAATGGGAGGAGAAATGGGGTAGGGGTCATTCTGAAGGAAGAGTATGTCAAGAGCGTGCTGGAGGTGAACACAGTGTCAGACAGAGTGAGGATTATGAAGCTGGAAATCGAAGGTGTATTGCTGACGGTTATCAGCGCATATGCCCCGCAAGTCGGGTGTAAGATGGACGAAAAAGAAGAATTCTGGAGTTGAGTTGGACGACGTGGTGGAAAGGGTACCCAAGGAGGAGGGAGTGGTGATTGGAGCGGACTTCGATGGACACGTTGCTGAAGGGAACAGAGGTGATGAGGAGTTGATGGTAAGGTATGGAATCGAGGAGAGAAATGTGGAAGGACAGATGGTGTTCGATTTTGCGAAAAGGATGGAAATGGCTGAGGTGAATACATATTTCAAGAAGAGGGAGGAGCACAGGGTGACGACGTATACGAGTGGAGGAAAGTGCACACAGGTGGACTATATCTTGTGTAGAAGGCGCGATGTAAAACGGATTGCATACTGCAAGGTGGTGACAGGGGAGAACGTAGCTAGGCAGCATCGGATGGTGGTCTGTAAGATGACTTTGGAGACCAACATGAGGAAGCGAGTGAAGACACAGCCGAAGATCAAATGGTGGAAGTTGAAGAAGGAAGACTGTTGTGTGGAGTTCAGGCAGGAGTTAACACAGGCACTGAGTGGTAGTGAAGAGTTGCCAGATGGCTGGGCAAGCGCTGCAGAAATAGTGAGGAAGACAGCTAGGAATGTACTTGGTGTGTCATCGGGACAGAGGAAGGAAGACAAGGAGACTTGGCGGTGGTGGTGGTGGTGGTGGTGGTGGAAGGAGGAAGTAGAGCAAAGTATACAGAGGAAAAGGTTGGCAAAGAAGAAGTGGGATAGTCAGAGAGATGAAGAAAGTACACAGGAGTACAAGGAGATGCAGCGTAAAGCAAAGAGAGAGGTGGCAAAGGTAAAGGAAAAGGCGTACGGTGAGCTGTATGACAGGTTAGACACTAAGGAAGGAGAAAAAGACTTGTACAGATTGGCTAGACAGAGAGACCGAGCTGCCGAGGATGTGCGACAAGTTAGGGCGATCAAAGATACAGATGGAAATGTGCTGCCAAGCGAGGAGAGTGTGCTACGAAGTGGAAGGACTACTTTGACGGGCTGATAAATGAAGAAAATGAGAGAGACAGAGAGAGAGAGAGAGAGAGAGAGAGAGAGAGAGAGAGAGAGAGAGAGAGAGAGAGAAAGGGTTGGTTGATTGAGAAGTATAGAGAAGGCCAGAAAGACTTGCATTGTGTCTTTGTAGATTTACAGAAAGCATACGACAGGGTGCCGAGAGAGGAGGTGTGATATTGTAGGAGGAAGTCAAGAGTTGCAGAGAAGTATGTAGGAGTGGTGCAGGCTATGTATGAGGGAAGTGTGACAATGCTGAGGTGCGTGGTTGGAATGACAGATGGGTTCAAGGTGGAGGTGGGATTACATCAAGGATCGGCTCTGAGCCCTTTCTTGGTTGCAACGGTGATGGACAGGTTGACGGACAAGATCAGGCAGGAGTCTCCATGGACGATGATGTTCGCGGATGACATTGTCATCTGTAGCGACAGTAGGGTGCAGTTCATTGTGAGGAGAGCCTGGAGAGGTGGAGGTATGCACTGGAGAGAAGAGGAATGAAAGTCAGTAGGACCAAGACGGAATACCTACGCGTGAGGAGGTGACAAAGGCATTTCACTTTAAATACTTGGGGTCAACTGTCCAAAGTAACGGGGAGTGCAGGAGAGAGGTGAAGAAGAGAGTGCAGGCAGGCAGGCAGGCAGGCAGGCAGACGGGCAGGCAGGGTGGAGTGGGTGGAGAAGAGTGTCAGGACAGAAGGGTACCAGCAAGAGTTAAAGGGAAGGTTAACAAGATGGTCGTGAGACCAGCTACGTTATATGATTTAGAGACAGTGGCACTGACGAAAAGACAGCAGGAGGCGGAGCTGGAGGTGGCAGAGTTGAGGATGCTAACATTTTCACTGGGAGTAACGAAGAAGAGCAAGATTAGGAACGATTGCTCAAGTTGGACGGTTTGGATGCTGAATATGGAGCTGCCAGGAAAGAGGAAAAGAGGAAGGCCAAAGAGGAGGTTTATGGATGTGGTGAGGGAAGACATGCAGGTGGATGGTGTGACAGAGGAACACGCAGAAGACAGGAAGACATGGAAACGGATGATCCGCTGTGGCGATCCCTAACGGCAGAAGCCGAAAGTCG
>NW_026611176.1:45000-47500 GCF_029633865.1 Lampris incognitus | reverse complement strand
CCAACAAATGTTGTATCATTTACACAAAGTATCACGACGTGATTATTATTATTGTCATTACCAACGCTTATAGTAGCCCCTCCCAGTTAGTAACCCCTCCCTGTTGTGACGCCATTTCCTGTTAGAGGCCCAAAACGTATGCACGTGTTCATTTTTGTCTGCCCCTGTAATTTCTTTTATCCATTCCTAATGTGGGTCCCAATTTCTGCGTATGCTACAGTGGGAGCAGATCTAAAGTTTCCAGAAATCTGTCCTGTTTATACGCGACTGCTATGTTTTATGTGTTTTTGTAAAAAAAAAAAAAAAAAAAAACCTGTATTGACGTCCCCTGAAGCTTCCAGAAACCTGCTCTGTTTATATGCGACAGAATACAGATCCCATGAAGGAGACAAATTGTCCTGTCTTTCCTACACAACGCAATGAAAAAGTAGACCGGTCACACGAGGACTTTGAGAAAATGTCTTCCGGGAAGCCCCGCGAGGTAAACACGGAGCTGTTCCACCCCTCCCCATACAGATGTTGGAGGGGGGGGGGGGGGCCGCAAGCCTCGCGAGGGGAGCCGTGGAAGAGCAACTGGGATAGACGGTCCGGCTGAGCACCGCCGAGCACGCTGTCGAGCTGTGCAACGGAGAGGACGACTACGCGGTAGAGCCCCTCCCACTCCGCACTCTGCTCGCCACTAAGAACATTAAATAAAGGACATCGATCCGCCAGACCGGAGGAACCGACCGCCCGAACGCCGGCAAAGCCGGCCGGCGGACACCCTCCGAAGGCGTGTTAAGTTGGCCCATCGATCAGGACACAAACACGCAACAAATCCAGTCCGGGGTGTGGTGTAAGCAGCCCTACTGTAACCAGCCCTGCCAGAGAAATCCCCTAACCCTAACCCTAAACGTACGGCAGACGCGTCCCCTGGCTCTCACATTGACAACTGAGAGGCTTCTGAAAACCTGGCCACGCCCATCAGTAAAAACCACTACAGCAAGTGACGACATATGTACCTTCAAAGTGCTGTACTACAGGGTGCTGTTCAAAAGGTATCTATCCCGTTTACTCTCTATGCTTCATATATCATCATATTATTGAAAAGTGCAAGCCTTTAGGGACAACAGCAACTCAAGTCGCCAACGCTCTGTTGACTCAATAACTGCAGAGATCCAAACTTCTCCTGGCATTAACATCGGCACAAAAACTGTGCGCCGGGAGCTTCGTGGAATATGGGTTTCTATGGATTCAGAATGAGATGTCAGAAAAGCTCCTGTAGGTGTAATGGTCAGTTATCTCAATACTTTTGGACATATATTGTGCGTGTGCGTGTGTCTGTGATACCTAACATAAACACACCTGTATTACTAGAATTGATAGTTCACGCCACAAAAGTGAGGGGCAAACATAGAAAAGCGTGCAACCCAGCCACTGAGGATGCACAAGCCAATGCATTCTTAGTGCAGGTCCCAAGCCAGGACAAATGGGGAGGGTTACGTCAGGAAGGGCATCCGGCGTCAAATCTTTGCCAAATCAAATATGCGGATCATAAATAAGATTTCCATACCGGATCGGTCGAGGCCCGGGTTACCGACGACCGCCATCGGTACTGTTAACCAGCGGAGTGCCGGTGGAAACTAGGCTACTGTTGGGCGAAGGAAAAGGAGAGGGGGAAGGCATGTCCAGAGGCAGCTAGAGAGGAGGAAGGGTAGGCGTGTGGAGGTGAGAGTCAGTCGGAACTTTGAATGTTGGCACTATGGCTAGTAAAGGGAGAGAGCTGGCTGACGTGATGGAAAGAAGAAAGGTGACAAGAGACAAGGTGGAAGGGGAGTAAGGCCAGGAGCATCGCAGGTGGGTTCAAACTCTTCTACCATGGTGCGAATGGGAGGAGAAATGGGGTAGGGGTCATTCTGAAGGAAGAGTATGTCAAGAGCGTGCTGGAGGTGAACACAGTGTCAGACAGAGTGAGGATTATGAAGCTGGAAATCGAAGGTGTATTGCTGACGGTTATCAGCGCATATGCCCCGCAAGTCGGGTGTAAGATGGACGAAAAAGAAGAATTCTGGAGTTGAGTTGGACGACGTGGTGGAAAGGGTACCCAAGGAGGAGGGAGTGGTGATTGGAGCGGACTTCGATGGACACGTTGCTGAAGGGAACAGAGGTGATGAGGAGTTGATGGTAAGGTATGGAATCGAGGAGAGAAATGTGGAAGGACAGATGGTGTTCGATTTTGCGAAAAGGATGGAAATGGCTGAGGTGAATACATATTTCAAGAAGAGGGAGGAGCACAGGGTGACGACGTATACGAGTGGAGGAAAGTGCACACAGGTGGACTATATCTTGTGTAGAAGGCGCGATGTAAAACGGATTGCATACTGCAAGGTGGTGACAGGGGAGAACGTAGCTAGGCAGCATCGGATGGTGGTCTGTAAGATGACTTTGGAGACCAACATGAGGAAGCGAGTGAAGACACAGCCGAAGATCAAATGGTGGAAGTTGAAGAAGGAAGACTGTT
>NW_026611176.1:20000-22500 GCF_029633865.1 Lampris incognitus | reverse complement strand
ACGAGGACTTTGAGAAAATGTCTTCCGGGAAGCCCCGCGAGGTAAACACGGAGCTGTTCCACCCCTCCCCATACAGATGTTGGAGGGGGGGGGGGGGCCGCAAGCCTCGCGAGGGGAGCCGTGGAAGAGCAACTGGGATAGACGGTCCGGCTGAGCACCGCCGAGCACGCTGTCGAGCTGTGCAACGGAGAGGACGACTACGCGGTAGAGCCCCTCCCACTCCGCACTCTGCTCGCCACGAAGAACATTAAATAAAGGACATCGATCCGCCAGACCGGAGGAACCGACCGCCCGAACGCCGGCAAAGCCGGCCGGCGGACACCCTCCGAAGGCGTGTTAAGTTGGCCCATCGATCAGGACACAAACACGCAACAAATCCAGTCCGGGGTGTGGTGTAAGCAGCCCTACTGTAACCAGCCCTGCCAGAGAAATCCCCTAACCCTAACCCTAAACGTACGGCAGACGCGTCCCCTGGCTCTCACATTGACAACTGAGAGGCTTCTGAAAACCTGGCCACGCCCATCAGTAAAAACCACTACAGCAAGTGACGACATATGTACCTTCAAAGTGCTGTACTACAGGGTGCTGTTCAAAAGGTATCTATCCCGTTTACTCTCTATGCTTCATATATCATCATATTATTGAAAAGTGCAAGCCTTTAGGGACAACAGCAACTCAAGTCGCCAACGCTCTGTTGACTCAATAACTGCAGAGATCCAAACTTCTCCTGGCATTAACATCGGCACAAAAACTGTGCGCCGGGAGCTTCGTGGAATATGGGTTTCTATGGATTCAGAATGAGATGTCAGAAAAGCTCCTGTAGGTGTAATGGTCAGTTATCTCAATACTTTTGGACATATATTGTGCGTGTGCGTGTGTCTGTGATACCTAACATAAACACACCTGTATTACTAGAATTGATAGTTCACGCCACAAAAGTGAGGGGCAAACATAGAAAAGCGTGCAACCCAGCCACTGAGGATGCACAAGCCAATGCATTCTTAGTGCAGGTCCCAAGCCAGGACAAATGGGGAGGGTTACGTCAGGAAGGGCATCCGGCGTCAAATCTTTGCCAAATCAAATATGCGGATCATAAATAAGATTTCCATACCGGATCGGTCGAGGCCCGGGTTACCGACGACCGCCATCGGTACTGTTAACCAGCGGAGTGCCGGTGGAAACTAGGCTACTGTTGGGCGAAGGAAAAGGAGAGGGGGAAGGCATGTCCAGAGGCAGCTAGAGAGGAGGAAGGGTAGGCGTGTGGAGGTGAGAGTCAGTCGGAACTTTGAATGTTGGCACTATGGCTAGTAAAGGGAGAGAGCTGGCTGACGTGATGGAAAGAAGAAAGGTGACAAGAGACAAGGTGGAAGGGGAGTAAGGCCAGGAGCATCGCAGGTGGGTTCAAACTCTTCTACCATGGTGCGAATGGGAGGAGAAATGGGGTAGGGGTCATTCTGAAGGAAGAGTATGTCAAGAGCGTGCTGGAGGTGAACACAGTGTCAGACAGAGTGAGGATTATGAAGCTGGAAATCGAAGGTGTATTGCTGACGGTTATCAGCGCATATGCCCCGCAAGTCGGGTGTAAGATGGACGAAAAAGAAGAATTCTGGAGTTGAGTTGGACGACGTGGTGGAAAGGGTACCCAAGGAGGAGGGAGTGGTGATTGGAGCGGACTTCGATGGACACGTTGCTGAAGGGAACAGAGGTGATGAGGAGTTGATGGTAAGGTATGGAATCGAGGAGAGAAATGTGGAAGGACAGATGGTGTTCGATTTTGCGAAAAGGATGGAAATGGCTGAGGTGAATACATATTTCAAGAAGAGGGAGGAGCACAGGGTGACGACGTATACGAGTGGAGGAAAGTGCACACAGGTGGACTATATCTTGTGTAGAAGGCGCGATGTAAAACGGATTGCATACTGCAAGGTGGTGACAGGGGAGAACGTAGCTAGGCAGCATCGGATGGTGGTCTGTAAGATGACTTTGGAGACCAACATGAGGAAGCGAGTGAAGACACAGCCGAAGATCAAATGGTGGAAGTTGAAGAAGGAAGACTGTTGTGTGGAGTTCAGGCAGGAGTTAACACAGGCACTGAGTGGTAGTGAAGAGTTGCCAGATGGCTGGGCAAGCGCTGCAGAAATAGTGAGGAAGACAGCTAGGAATGTACTTGGTGTGTCATCGGGACAGAGGAAGGAAGACAAGGAGACTTGGCGGTGGTGGTGGTGGTGGTGGTGGTGGAAGGAGGAAGTAGAGCAAAGTATACAGAGGAAAAGGTTGGCAAAGAAGAAGTGGGATAGTCAGAGAGATGAAGAAAGTACACAGGAGTACAAGGAGATGCAGCGTAAAGCAAAGAGAGAGGTGGCAAAGGTAAAGGAAAAGGCGTACGGTGAGCTGTATGACAGGTTAGACACTAAGGAAGGAGAAAAAGACTTGTACAGATTGGCTAGACAGAGAGACCGAGCTGCCGAGGATGTGCGACAAGTTAGGGCGATCAAAGATA
>NW_026611176.1:7500-10000 GCF_029633865.1 Lampris incognitus | reverse complement strand
CGCACTCTGCTCGCCACTAAGAACATTAAATAAAGGACATCGATCCGCCAGACCGGAGGAACCGACCGCCCGAACGCCGGCAAAGCCGGCCGGCGGACACCCTCCGAAGGCGTGTTAAGTTGGCCCATCGATCAGGACACAAACACGCAACAAATCCAGTCCGGGGTGTGGTGTAAGCAGCCCTACTGTAACCAGCCCTGCCAGAGAAATCCCCTAACCCTAACCCTAAACGTACGGCAGACGCGTCCCCTGGCTCTCACATTGACAACTGAGAGGCTTCTGAAAACCTGGCCACGCCCATCAGTAAAAACCACTACAGCAAGTGACGACATATGTACCTTCAAAGTGCTGTACTACAGGGTGCTGTTCAAAAGGTATCTATCCCGTTTACTCTCTATGCTTCATATATCATCATATTATTGAAAAGTGCAAGCCTTTAGGGACAACAGCAACTCAAGTCGCCAACGCTCTGTTGACTCAATAACTGCAGAGATCCAAACTTCTCCTGGCATTAACATCGGCACAAAAACTGTGCGCCGGGAGCTTCGTGGAATATGGGTTTCTATGGATTCAGAATGAGATGTCAGAAAAGCTCCTGTAGGTGTAATGGTCAGTTATCTCAATACTTTTGGACATATATTGTGCGTGTGCGTGTGTCTGTGATACCTAACATAAACACACCTGTATTACTAGAATTGATAGTTCACGCCACAAAAGTGAGGGGCAAACATAGAAAAGCGTGCAACCCAGCCACTGAGGATGCACAAGCCAATGCATTCTTAGTGCAGGTCCCAAGCCAGGACAAATGGGGAGGGTTACGTCAGGAAGGGCATCCGGCGTCAAATCTTTGCCAAATCAAATATGCGGATCATAAATAAGATTTCCATACCGGATCGGTCGAGGCCCGGGTTACCGACGACCGCCATCGGTACTGTTAACCAGCGGAGTGCCGGTGGAAACTAGGCTACTGTTGGGCGAAGGAAAAGGAGAGGGGGAAGGCATGTCCAGAGGCAGCTAGAGAGGAGGAAGGGTAGGCGTGTGGAGGTGAGAGTCAGTCGGAACTTTGAATGTTGGCACTATGGCTAGTAAAGGGAGAGAGCTGGCTGACGTGATGGAAAGAAGAAAGGTGACAAGAGACAAGGTGGAAGGGGAGTAAGGCCAGGAGCATCGCAGGTGGGTTCAAACTCTTCTACCATGGTGCGAATGGGAGGAGAAATGGGGTAGGGGTCATTCTGAAGGAAGAGTATGTCAAGAGCGTGCTGGAGGTGAACACAGTGTCAGACAGAGTGAGGATTATGAAGCTGGAAATCGAAGGTGTATTGCTGACGGTTATCAGCGCATATGCCCCGCAAGTCGGGTGTAAGATGGACGAAAAAGAAGAATTCTGGAGTTGAGTTGGACGACGTGGTGGAAAGGGTACCCAAGGAGGAGGGAGTGGTGATTGGAGCGGACTTCGATGGACACGTTGCTGAAGGGAACAGAGGTGATGAGGAGTTGATGGTAAGGTATGGAATCGAGGAGAGAAATGTGGAAGGACAGATGGTGTTCGATTTTGCGAAAAGGATGGAAATGGCTGAGGTGAATACATATTTCAAGAAGAGGGAGGAGCACAGGGTGACGACGTATACGAGTGGAGGAAAGTGCACACAGGTGGACTATATCTTGTGTAGAAGGCGCGATGTAAAACGGATTGCATACTGCAAGGTGGTGACAGGGGAGAACGTAGCTAGGCAGCATCGGATGGTGGTCTGTAAGATGACTTTGGAGACCAACATGAGGAAGCGAGTGAAGACACAGCCGAAGATCAAATGGTGGAAGTTGAAGAAGGAAGACTGTTGTGTGGAGTTCAGGCAGGAGTTAACACAGGCACTGAGTGGTAGTGAAGAGTTGCCAGATGGCTGGGCAAGCGCTGCAGAAATAGTGAGGAAGACAGCTAGGAATGTACTTGGTGTGTCATCGGGACAGAGGAAGGAAGACAAGGAGACTTGGCGGTGGTGGTGGTGGTGGTGGTGGTGGAAGGAGGAAGTAGAGCAAAGTATACAGAGGAAAAGGTTGGCAAAGAAGAAGTGGGATAGTCAGAGAGATGAAGAAAGTACACAGGAGTACAAGGAGATGCAGCGTAAAGCAAAGAGAGAGGTGGCAAAGGTAAAGGAAAAGGCGTACGGTGAGCTGTATGACAGGTTAGACACTAAGGAAGGAGAAAAAGACTTGTACAGATTGGCTAGACAGAGAGACCGAGCTGCCGAGGATGTGCGACAAGTTAGGGCGATCAAAGATACAGATGGAAATGTGCTGCCAAGCGAGGAGAGTGTGCTACGAAGTGGAAGGACTACTTTGACGGGCTGATAAATGAAGAAAATGAGAGAGACAGAGAGAGAGAGAGAGAGAGAGAGAGAGAGAGAGAGAGAGAGAGAGAGAGAGAGAGAGAAAGGGTTGGTTGATTGAGAAGTATAGAGAAGGCCAGAAAGACTTGCATTGTGTCTTTGTAGATTTACAGAAA